>NC_056731.1:765739921-765802421 GCF_019279795.1 Protopterus annectens | reverse complement strand
AGATTAAAACTTAGAGAGTGCATTGTTGTTTGTTATTAGTGGCCGTTACTTTTTCTAGGCCAGTTTCTCACAACTCGTTTAAGTTAGAGAATTGTTTAGTTAGAGTTTTTCTCCCTCTCCTTATAGTATGTGCTGTAGAGTTAGAAATAGAGAGTGCTAAGCTTCAGCACGCATTTTTTTAGGGCAGTAGTTGCTTTATTCTCTGTGTGCTGTAGTGTTAGAAATTGTAAGACTTAGAGCCCTGTTTTTTTATTAGGGCTGTCTTAAATATATATATATATATATATATATATATATATATATATATATATATATATATATATATATATATATATATGCCTTCTACGTGGCACACCTCATCACAAAAGGTTTCTCATCCAGGAAAAAAGAGGTCATTGTTCCCCTCTACTCATCACTCATTAGACCCATTATAGAGTACAACGCCCCTTTTGGCATGTACCTCACAAGACATCTACAACAACTGGAAAGGCCACAGAAATACCTCACAAAGAGGATTACCAGCCTCAAACAGATGCCCTACGCAGACCGTCTCAAAAAACTCCAGCTTTACTCTGTCGCATATCGCCTACTCAGAGGTGATCTCTGCCTAACATACAAAGCTATGTCAAACCCAGAGCTGTTGGACATGTTCCACGTAAAGAAATCCCAGTCCCTCCGAGCTACACACACTAGGGACCTAAACCTTGCCACCACAATAAACAGAACATGCTGGAGGGATAGATTCCTGTCTCAGAGACTTCCCATACTCTGGAACAAACTACCTATCTATATCAAACAAACCTCCTCATTAGCACTCTTCAAGAAAAATCTTGATGATTGGATGGGAGATAGGAAATTCACCCCAGGGATCACTTCTGTGGCTCTGCTTGACAGGGGCACATGAAAATAATTTTCTTGTGTGGTAAAAGCCAGGGTACCATTTAGCTAGGCTTATATAGGCCCTAGGGCCAATAGCCTAATACTTACCTATGAACCTATGAACCTATATATATCTATATATAGTATCATGTGCTTCTTCATAGTTAGATATATAGTGTGTGCTGTAGTGTTTAGAAAATTGTAAGAGCTACAGCCCTGTGTTTCTTATTAGGGCTATTATATATATATATATATATATATATATATATATATATATATATATACATATATATATATATATATATATATATATATATATATAAAATGTTTTATGCTTTCTTCATAATCACTCATATAGTGTGTTTTTGCCTGTTAACAGTTACATTATTGTATAGCCATGTCTCAACAAGAGAAAGCTAAATCTAGATTCAAGAAGTGTCCTAAATGTGGACAAAAGATGTCGATTACAGATGGACACACAGAGTTTGTTTTTTGTCTAGGTGAGGTCCACCTTCAGGGGAATTGTGCCATCTGTCATTCATTTAGCTCTTGTGTTCTTCACAAACATAGGAGCAAGTTAATAGCCAGGGGATTAATGAAGTCCTCTTTCCAGGAATCTTTGGATAAGGACAAACCAGACAAACCTACAAAATCCTCCAAGACTCTGTCTTCTTGGTTGGAGGCAAAAAAGGGTTTATCAACCTCTAAACTGATTCAGACTACCACCTTGGCCGGCTCCATTGCTTACGGAACCTGAGGTTGTTGTTAGTAGGAGCCGTTCCCCAGTATTAGAGCCGTTATCTCTTACTTTAAAGTCTCCAAGCTTGCAATCAGTGGCTTCTTCTATATCTTCCTCCCGGTTCTCAAGACCATCAGATAAGGATGTGGATCGTGTGGTGCAGAGGCTTCTGCAGACACAGACACTAGCAAAACTTTTGTTGGGCCGACCCTTGGGGCTTCAGAACAGACTAGGACCCAGCCAATTTCTAATGTTCCTCCTCCGATTCAATCTGAAGTTTCAGAGCCAGAGTGTTTGGAACTGATGATTGTGGAACCACTGGAGTTGACACCCCTTCCAGGCCTATCGGTTCCGACTGCTCTGACTTCTTCGGTGCTGATCTTAGAGTTTAGGAGCTGACACTCACCTTTCAGGAACAGAGAGGATAGTTGTACCAATTTGTCAGTTTCGACTTTACTTCTTGGGGCCTTGGCTCTGGTAAGTTCGGCACCTACCTTGGGCTTGGAGCCCACCGCTTCAGTGCCTCAGAGACTGCCTGTTTCTGCGGATCCAGGTGCCTCTTTGGATTAGAGCCGGGGGGCCTTTGATGCTATGAGGAGAGCATTGTCCCCTCGGGCATCCACATCATCAGTACCAGCACCCTCCTCTCCTAAAGTGCCTGCGTCTGCCTCTGCTTCACTGATCCCTCAAAAGCGAAGAGACCCAGAGTCTCAGATCACCCCACTGGGTGAGCCCTGGTCTTCCAGGACCTCACCAGAAGCTCCCACTAAGGAGGTTCCCAGGAATAGGCTTTGCAAGAGGACGCATCTGGATTCCCCACAGGAATCCATCACATCGGATACTGACTTAGATGAGTCAGAAGGGTCCCCACAGTCCCCCTCTGAAGATATCTGTTTTGGTGATATCTTGGAAATACTGAAATAGAGGGGTGGCTGGAAGCCCATTAACCCTACTGATGATGAGTCAGTACTCCTGATGGCTTTTGGGTCTCAACCCTCCACCTCTTGGGTGACTCCGCCTTTTGATGATCTGATAGACCTTCTTTCTTGAAAGGTGTGGGACTCCCCAGATACTATGGAACCTGTCCCTCGGAGGCCCAACAAATTCATTACATCACCCCAGGACAAGGCTTTCCTTACCAAAGGAGTACCTGTTGATGCTATGGTGGTGGCGACAGACACCAAAAAGGAGTTGTCAGAGACCTCTACATCTCTACGTCCTCCTGATAGGGATTCTAGGATCATGGACAGATATGGAAAGCACATGTTTAGATCAGCGGCCTTTGTTCTTTGATCCCTGAACTATACAGAGATCTCTTTAAGGAGTTGGGCGATACTCTTCAGGGTACAGTAGCTGTGGGGGTCTCAGACAAGGTAACCTCCCAGCTTGCTACCCTAAATTCCCTCATAAACTCTTTCATGCTTCTGATTTCGTATGCAGCTGATGGAACGAGCAGGGCAACGGGTACAGGAATTGCTCGTAGGAGACACTCCTGAATGTGCTTATGTTCCTTTGCAGAGCCCTATACGTCATCCTTTTCATAACACCCCCTTTGATGGTTCATCCCTTTTTGGACCAAAAGTGAAGGAAACTCTTACCAGGTGTGAACAAGATAGAAAGACTGTTTGTTGCAGGAGTCCATTTTTCCACCCCTACCAAACCTTATCCTAAAGGTCAGAAAAGTGGGAAGATGTGGTTCCATAAATCCCAAGGCGCTTTCTTTGACACACATGGTGAAACCCCCTCTAGAGGCAGAGGAGGGGGTAATAATAATGGAAGACGCTGTCCATACGGCAAAGGGGGCCTACAAAATCAGGGCGACAAGGATCAGTTCTTTGGAAAGCCCTATCAGCGCTCCTGAAAAGAGGTCTGTCTGTCCATCTCTGGAGGCAGTTGTGGGATGCTTATCTTTGTACCCAGACACTTGGCTAAAAATCACAAAAGACCATTGAGTACAAAGCGTAATATCCAGAGGATACTCCATTCCCTTTGCAAACCCTCCACCCCTTGTGTCAAAAATCCCGGATGCTCTACCCAGTCACAGGGAACAAGCAACCATAGAAATTGCAAGGTTGCTAGAAAAAAAGAGTCATTCAGCCAGTCCCAGCAGACTAGAGAGGATCCGGAACTTACCCAATGTTCTTTTTGGATCTCGGCAGATTAAACAAATCTGTCAAAAAAAAAAAAACAAGTTCTGGATGGTCACTCTACAGTCTATACTTCCCTTTCTAGGGAAAGACAATTGGATGTGCTCAATATATCTCCAGGATGTGTGCTACCACATAAAAATGGCCAGACCATCCAGGGATCATCTGCGCTTTCAGCTGGTAGCCAGTCACTTTCAGTTTCGAGCTCTGCCCTTTGGTCTCTCTACAGCCCCCAGAGTGTTTACCAAATGCATGGCAGTAGTCATAGCTCACCTGAGATGCTTAGGATTCCAGGTGTTTCCACATCTAGACGACTGGCTTCTCACTGCCACCACCAAGCATCAACTCATATAAGCAAGGGATACAACCTTAAATCTTTTCAGTCAATTGGGCATTACTCTAAACTCAGAAAAATCTGCCTTGTCGGCATCCAAATGTACAGTTTTCATAGGAGCAGATCTTGACACCGTATCTATGACTGTAAAGCTTCCAACAGAAAGAGTTTGGGCCCTTTGACAACAAGTCCTCAACCTTATCTCACAACAAAAAGCCCCAGCTTCAACAGTGCTCAAAATATTAGGGACAATGGCGGCAGCGATCATTGCCATTCCTTTCGCTCAAATACATATGTGGATACTGCAATGGCTCCTGTTCACACAATGGTTCTTTCAAGAACTTCCAATGTCACACCCAATTATAATAACGAATTAATGCAAGAAGGATATTCACTGGTGGCTGACTTCTCCTCAAGTAACAATTGGACGCCCTTTTGTTCTACCCACTCCTATTGCCACTGTGACCAAGGATGCCTCCCTGATAGGGTGGTGGTGGGGGGGGGGCATTTTCTGGGAAGAACAGCCCAAAGCTCATGGGAGAAACACAAGGCTCATCTGTATATCAATGTCCTAGAGATGAGAGTGGTACTACTTGCGCTGCAGTCCTTTCAACACTTTCTTCCTCCAGGGACTGTTGCAGTATAGATGGACAACATGTTGGTGGTCTAGTACATAAACAAACCAGGAGGCACCAGATCCTACTCCCGATGTCGAGAGGCCTTGAGAGTCTGGCAGTGGGCAATATCCATCCAGCGCTTTCTGATAGCAATGCACATCCCAGGGAGATCCAATGTGATAGCAGACAAATTGAGCAGAGCAATTTTATTGCCTCACAAGTGGTCCATCAAAGAAGATGTAGCGGAAAGGATATTCTGCAGATGGGGCCAGCCTTGCTGTGACCTCTTTGCAACTCCTACCAACACCAAATGCAGCAACCACTTTTCCCTAATCCCCAATCCGGAGATCTCCCAAGGGATGTGCTTGTACACAATTGGCCCCTGGGTCTCCTTTACTCTTTTCCTCCGTTCCCTCTGATACCCAAATTTTTATAGAAAGCCAAGACTCTGGGAAGGACCATTATTCTAATAGCCCCTTATTGGCCTCGTCAGATTTGGTTCCCCTTCCTACAGCCTCATCTACTAGAAGAACTATGGATCCTGGACTCAGTTCCAGATCTTCTGATTCATTCATTAGGGGCTCTTCATCCTGCACTTCATACCCTCAGATTGACAGCTTGGCTGCTCCAATTCCAAGAATAGCCCGGTTCCAGAATCTCTCACCTGCAGCTCAGGACATCCTAACATCCTTTCATAAATCCTCTACTAGGAAGTTATACCTTAGTGAATTGAAAAGATTTTCCATATTGGCATACCAAAACAATGTTGACCCATATTTGGCTTCAACTGCATCCATTTTAGAGTTTCTAACCAAGTTTTTAATGAAGGGGCAGCTGTAGCAACCATTAGGGTTCAATTGGCAGCAATTTCTCATTTTCATATTGGTGTTCAGGGCGCTTCTATCATGCCCCATAGGCTTTCTAAAGCCTTCCTTAAAGGTACTATCCATTTGAGACCACCTATTAGATCCCCAGCTACACCATGGAACCTAAATTTTGTTCTTTCTCAAATCTTTTTACCCTCCTTTGAACCAGCCTCATTTTGTGACCTGAAATACTTATCACAGAAAACCATTTTTCTGCTAGCTATCACTTCTGCTGGAAGGGTTTCGGAATTACATGCCTTGTCCATCAAACCCCAATACTTGATTTTTCACAATGACAGAGTCTCACTGAGAACAGATCCATCATTTTTAAATAAGGTTTGTTCAGAGGCAAACCTCAACCAGACAATAGAATTACCTGTTTTTTCCACAAATATACTAATAAGATGGAATATATGCTACACAAGCTTGATGTCCATAGGCATTTTCGATTCTATCTAGACAGGACTAAGGACTTTAGAAAATCAGAACAACTTTTTGTCTCCTTTTCAGATTCAAAGAAAGGTACTCCGGTGGTAAAACCACATTGTCAAAATAGTTATCAGATTGCATTTTCTTTGTGCATAGTTCTGGGCACATGCCACTAAATCATAAAGTAAAGGCCCACTCAGCTAGGGCTGTTTCCACATCTTCAGCTTTCTGGCTAAGCTACCTATAGATTCCATTTGTGCAGCAGCCATGTGGTCTATGCCTCATACCTTTATCACTCATTACAAATTGGATAGGGCCTCCTTTGGGTCCACAGTTCTGAGGAATATACTCCCGTGAGCCAACCAAGAAAGATGGTGCTTGGGACGCTAACCCATCAGTAAGAATGAAGGCGAGATAGAACAACTTCACATAAAGAAGTTATGTCCTCACCATAACGTTCCATGTGAGTTGTTCATCTCGCCTTCATTCTTATATCCCACTCACCAATCCCCCTGCCATGAATTTCTTGAGGTTATATTTTGTCCTTATCTACTGTATTCTTATTTTCTTATATATATATATATGTGTGTGTGTGTGTGTGTGTGTGTGTGTGTGTGTGTGTGTGTGTGTGTGAAGTTGTTCAATCTCACCTTTATTCTGACTGATGGGTTTGGAGCCGAGGATCGGCTCCGAGTCAGCCAAATTGCAAAGCTTGCGGTCTCTAACAGCTCAAGGCCAAAAACCATATCCCACAATGCACCTCTACCTTCCCCAGATCTAGTTTGCCGCTGCAACAGATCGTGCGTTTCACTACAGCTCAGGCCGTTTGAGATATAAGTTTTGTCTTTTTCTTCTTTAGAAAGAATAACTTTTATCAGAGTTTGAGAGATTTGAGAGTGTTATAACATAGACTATCCTTTTTATGGGTTCTGCTCTTCTAGTTGTTTAATAATATAAGAATCTTGTGTTCTTGTTTTTCTGGGCGTTTGGCCCTGTTGATTCTGTTCCTCTTAGCCGTTAGGCTTTATTTTCCTATCCCTTTGCGGAGTTAGACTCTTTTGAGTTGTTTATCTTTAGTCAGTAAGGCAGTTTTTCTTTTAACTACAGTTTCAGCCGAGTTAGGTTTTTCTTAGTTGTATTTGTAGCCATTTGGGCTTATATTGTGTGTTGTTGCTAACCTTGCATTGGTTATTAGAGTTCTATTTCATTGCTGTGTTTTTACTGTGCCAGTATGTCTGAAAAGGCCAAGTCAGGGTTTAAGAATTGCCCTTAAGTGTAATCAGAAGATGTCAATTACCGATGGCCACACTACGTGTCTACTGTTTGGGAGAAGTGCATCTCCAAGAGGTTTGTTCCATTTGGCATGGATTCAGTACTAGGGTTTAGGCAGAAAGGAAAAGGAAACTGGTCAAACGTGGATTGATTAAGTCTGCTTTCCAGTTAGACTTGGATACTGCTACAGGGAAACCAAAACCTTCGTCTTCGGCTTCCTGCCCTGCGAGTTCGGATCTGAAGGGCTCTTCAGTTCCAAAAGTCTCCAAGAAGGTTCCTGTATTGGCTCCACTGTCTTCGGAACCAATTGTACAGGTTGTGGGTAGGAGCCGGTCCCCAGTCTTGGAACCGGTATCTTTTACATTGAGATCCCTGATTCTGGGCTCACCGGCTCTGTCTGTAGCTTCCTCTTGGGTTTCCAGACTTTCTGATTTGGATATGGATTGTGTGGTATGGAGACTGTTACAGAATCGAGCACTAGCTAAAATTCTGTCAGCTTCAACTCAGGCAGTATCGGAACCGACAAAGTCCTCTCCTATGATTTCTGCTCCTCCTCCGACTCGAACCAAGACTTCGGAGATGGAAGAGGCCTTTCAGTCATTTGTGGAACCGTCGGTTCAACACTCACTTCGGACCTGTCGGCACTGACAACCCTGTTATCTTCTGTTCCAGCAGCAGAATCTGGGAGCCGACACTTTCCCATCATTTCCGGGGAGGGGAGTCGAACCGATGCATCAGTCCCGACTCTCCCCCTTGGTGCTTTGGTGTGGATGAGTTCAGCTCCTACCTCTGGCTTAGAGCCGGCGGTTCTGGTGCGGGAGGAGTCTTAGGTGTCTTCGGACCCAGGTGCTTCCTTGCATCAGAGCTGTGGTGCCTTTGATGCCATGAGGAGGGTTTTGTCCCGCAGGACAGCCACTACCTCTGAAATGGCCACCTCCTCCTGAAAAGCACCAGAATCTTCTCTGTCACTGCAGACCCACTGTAAGCATAGATACCCGGAGCCTCCGAAAGCCCCATTGGGGGAACCCTGCTCTTCCAAGACCTTCCCAAAAGTTCTCACTGAGGAGGTCCCTCAGAAGAGGTTATGTAAGAGGAGACATTTAGATTCCCCTGAGGAATCCATCATGTCTGACACTGATTTGGAGGAATCAAAAGGGACCCCAAAGTCCCTCTCTGAGGATATCTCCTTTGCAGAAATCCTAGAGATTCTTAAGCAGAGGGGTGACTGGCAGCCCATTAACCCTACCGAGGATGAATCAATGCTCCTGAAGGCATTCGGGTCTCGACCTTTCACCTCTTGGGTTTCTCCGCCCTTCGATGAGTTGATGGATCTTTTGTCTCAAAGGGCATGGGAGTCACCAGATTCTATGGGCCTGTCCCTAGGAGGCCCAATAAATACATTTCAGCTCCTCATGACAAGTCTTTCTTATCCAAACCCATACCTGTTGATGCCATTGTGGTTGCGGCAGCCACTAAGAAAGAGATGTTGGAGTCCTCTATGTCTGTCCATCCTCCTAATAGAGAACCTAGGATCATGGACAGATATGGCAAGCGCATGTTCAGTTCTACAACCTTTGCTCTTCAGTCCTTGAACTATCTAACCCATTTCACAAGGCTTCAAAGAGCTTTCCTGAAAGAGCTAGGAGATACTCTCCAGGGTGCAGTAGCCGATTCAGTGGCGGACAAAGTGACGTCTCAGCTTGCTACCCTCAATTCTATCGCTAACTCTTCCATGCGCCTCGTATCTTAAGTGGCCGATGGGATGAGTAGGGCAGCGGGTACAGGAATTTCTCTGCGGAGACATTCCTGGATGCGCTTATGTTCCTTTGCAGAACTTTCAAGTCATCATTTGTGAATGCCCCTTTTGATGGTTCTTCATTGCTTGGACCAAAAGTTAAAGAGACCCTCACCAGATGTGAGCAAGATGACAAGACTCTATCTGCCGTAGGAGTCCATTTTTCCACCCCTACTAGACCTTACCCTAAAGGCCAATGGGGGGCAAAAATGTGTTCCGCAAAGCCCAAGGAGCCTTTCTGAACTCATGAGGTGAAGCCTCCTCTAGGGGCAGAGGAGGGGGTAATGATGAAAGACGACACCCACATGGCAGAGGGGGTCCGCAAAACCAGGGTGACAGGGATCATTTCTTTGGCAAACCCTATCAGTGCTCCTGAAAGGAGGCCCAACTGTCCTGTTCTGGAGGCAGTCAGGGGATGTTTGTCTTTGTACCTAGGCACCTGGCTAAAAATCTCAGAAGACCAGTGAATACAAAATGTTATATCCAGAGGCTGTTTCATCCCCTTTCATACCCAGCCCAGACCAACAAAAGGAATCCCGGATGTTCCACCCAGTCTTTGGGATGTGGCAATGGTAGAGGTTCAAAAACTATTACAAAAAAGAGTCATCCAACCAGTCCCAGCAGACCAGCAAGGATACGGAACTTACTCAAGATTCTTTTTGGTAACAAAGAAAACAGGGGACTAGAGACCAATTTTGGACCTCAACAGACTCAACAAATATGCAGTGAAGACAAAGATGTTCATCGTGCATACAGCTGCAGTCATAACAGATGGGTTCTCCTGCCGTCAGGCGGGTCCTCGGTCGGCCGAATTCCAAAGTCTAGGTCCGGCATCGGTTGTCGTCGCTTCTTCCCTGACGTCAGTGCGACAGGGTATAAAGGAACCAGCCGACACCATTTTCTTCAGTCTTTCTTGCCGCGCGGTGCCCGAAGCAGAAGCAGTTCGCAAGTGCCGGTCGGCCAGCTCCTGAAATTACGAAATTTGGAAACCGAAGTCTTCTTAAAAGCTAAGTACCCCGTTGGGGAAACTTTTCTTGCCTCAGACCGATGTCAGACAAAGTTAATAATTGTATTTCTTGTGGGAAGCAAATACCGCATAAGGATTTCCATTCCCTCTGTATACCTTGTTTAGGCCCAGACCACGACATCTCGGTCTGTCGCTTTTGTGCTACATTCAACAAACGCACTATTAAGCGTCGGGCGGAGTTTGCCCAGCATTATTTTGGGAAAGCATTTAACTATACTATGTCGTCGGATACTCCGACTCCGGTTTTGTCTAAAAAACGCAAAGACAAGGACCGACACACGAGGTCCGCGGCCTCTACCGACACCACGCCAAAGCCGACTACACGTGGTCCGGTTCTCAGTGAGGCGCCTACGCAGCCCCTGATTACCGACGACACTTCTTTGACGGTGTCTCCTGTGCCCGAGGTCGCAGGCTCCTCGGCCCACACCCCGACTACAGATACCGAAGCCGCTCTTGGCGTTGAAACTCAGAATGTGGACAGGTCCACCTCCACTCAAGGTGTCTTCAGACCTTCCTCTTCTTTCTCCATCAAGGCTTTCACAAAGTCTAAAGCAACCATGCACCCTAAGAGACCAGCTACACAGGGCCCATCTACAGGCCCCATGCCTAAGAAACAGATGCTTAAAATGGCTGAGGATTTAATTACTCTAATCAGAGGTTCTCAGCCCCACGGACAAAGGCCCAGAGTGGAGGAAGATTCCCCCTCCTCTGATCAGGGCTCCATTATTTCAGAGCACTCTGATGATGAGGAACATTCTTACTCCCCTTTTGAAGACTCTGATGCGGAGGAGTCCATCCCTTCTGTATCCCCCCCTGAGGATTACTCATTTGGGGAAACTTTGCATACCTTAAGGGAACACTTCCACTGGGAAGGCCAGGATTATTCAGATTCCAAGAAAAGGCTCAGGGAATTTCTCTTGTTACCTCAGCATAGGCCTCTGGCTATACCTCCTGTCTTGGACATCCTAGATGATGTTTACTCGGAGGCCTGCCTTAACCCGGACTCTCTATCTCCAGCTCCACTTAAGCCTGACAGGTACTACAGGGTTCCTGACTCACACTAATTTCTTTAAAAAAGCCATGCTGCTGACCCAGAAACCATCTCACAGGGCCCCAAGGGAGTTAAGGCCTCCATTGCCAAAAATCCATTGCCTTCCGAGAGAGATTCCAGATCCTTAGAAAGGTGGGGAAAGAAGGTATATACCTCGGCTACCTTATCCATGAGGGCCTTAAACTGTCAGTTTCATATGCTAAAATACCAACAGTTTTTGTTATCACAATTGAAGAGTAAAATGTCACAACCTGAACAACCAGACTTGAAGGAGTTGCAGGATTTGATGCATAGTGCGGAACAAGTGGGTAAGCATACCTTACAATGTGGTTTTGATGCGCTAGAGGCCTCATGTAGAGCTGCTGTTACAGGATCAGTCATACGTAGGCATGCCTGGCTCAAGGAACAAGCCTAGCCTGATCATGTCAAAGCTAAATTACTAGACGCCCCTCTTCAAAAGGATGTACTATTTGGTGCTAATGCTGAGGAGGTATTAAGGAAAATGGAGGAAAAGGCTAAATCAATGCAAACTGTGAAAGAATTTCTACAGGTTCAACCCCCACATTTTAGTAGAAATTGGCCTTCCAAAAACTGGTCCTTTCCTGCCACAGACAGACCCCAAAGAGGCAGATACAGGCGCCCGAGGGGCAGAAGACAATACCAAGGATCATATAGAGGCAGCCAATGGCAAGCTCCTACAAAAAGAGGTGGTGAGGACAACTCGCAATCTTTCAGAAAGCAAACCCAATGACTTTCTCCTTTGCATGCCAACCAGGTTTCAAATGGCAGCCCCCTTAGGAGGAAAGCTGGCATTATTTTCAAAAAATTGGCATGTTGTCACACAGGACAAATGGATCCTGGACATTATAAACAGAGGCTACAAATTCCATTTTCACACCCTTCCAAAAATGAGAGGCATGCCAAACCTGCCACACAATCAAAGGGCAGAGGCACAAAAGCAAATTACAGATCTCATAAACATGAAAGCTATTCAAGAGGTACCTACACACGAACAAGGTCAAGGTTTTTATTCCAGGCTATTTCTGGTGCCAAGGAAGGGAAAAGATTGGAGTCCTATTTTGGATCTATCCATCCTAAACACATTTCTACTCGTACCAAAATTCAAGATGCTCACTCTACAGCAACTTCTTCCCATGCTGGGCAAGGAGTCTTGGCTGGTAACATTGGACCTCAAGGAGGCATACCTGCATGTCCCAATCAGACAAAATTGCAGAAGGTACCTCAGATTTCTTGCAGGTTCAACCCATTATCAATTCTCTGCATTGCCCTTTGGCTTATCTACTGCGCCCAGAGTATTCACGAAATGCCTGGCATCAGTAATTGCCTACTGCAGACTTCAAGGGATACAAATATACCCCTATTTGGACGACTGCCTGATCCAAGCGGACAGCAAGCACATTCTTCTGAAACATCTGGCTTATGTAATAATGTTATTGAAATCTCTGGGATACACAGTCAACAAAAAGAAATCAAGGCTAATACCCTCTCGGAAGATAATTTTCCTGGGTGCCAATTTGGACACAAACACCCAGATGGCCTACCTCACGCCAGAGAAGCAGGGCAACTAATACAATACTTCAGAACACTGGCAAATTGCACCAGGCTGACTGCAAGGAAAATCCTGCAGGCTCTGGGATTCATGGCATCTTGCATCTTACTAATCCCATGTGCAAAGCTGCATATGAGGAAACTACAATGGTACCTGAAAAACATATGGTCTCAACACAGCCACAGTTTGGAAACAGTAATACCACTAATTCCATGTCTGCCAAAGGAATTTCTGTGGTGGGCTCAAGCATGTCAAACAAACACAGGTCTTCCATTCAGCAAGCCTCAAGCAAATCAAGTCATCACAACAGACGCCTCGGACTATGCCTGGGGGGCGCACATGACAGATCGGTGCATTCAGGGCAAATGGTCCCAAAAAGAAAAGCACCTTCACATCAATCAAAATGAAATGCTAGCAGTAATAAATGCTATTATAGCTTTCAAGGACCTTCTACAACCAGGTCAATTATTGATAAGAACGGACAACACCACAGTTATGTGGTAC
The DNA here is from genome assembly GCF_019279795.1 of Protopterus annectens. Lineage (NCBI taxonomy): Eukaryota > Metazoa > Chordata > Ceratodontiformes > Protopteridae > Protopterus > Protopterus annectens. The sequence goes on along the minus strand of NC_056731.1, from coordinate 765,789,191 downwards.
ATAAACAAACAGGGAGGAACACATTCTTACCCCCTATGCAGACTGGCCATGTCACTTTGGAACATGGCCATGGACTTACAAATGGAACTACAAGCACAGTACTTGCCAGGCAAGGAAAACACGCTGGCAGACAACCTAAGCAGGAATATGACAGATCCACATGAATGGAAATTGCATCCAGAAGTTTTTACAGAAATAATACAAGAATGGGGAAGGCCAGACATAGATCTCTTTGCCTCCCACAAGAATCATCAATTGACAAAATTCTGCTCAAGGATCTTCCATCCAAAGGCCTGGAGAATGGACGCTCTTTCTTTCAGTTGGACATCAATGACAGTTTATGCCTTCCCTCCTCTTCCTCTGCTGCCCAAAGTTCTATTAAAGACCAAAGCAGACAGACCAAAGATGATTCTCATTGCTCCGGACTGGCCAAGGCAACACTGGTACCCACTCCTGAGGAGCCTGACGCATTCCCCACCATGGACCCTGCCTCTAATGCCTCTCCTTCTGACTCAGCACAGTTTCAAAACTCTTCACAGCCAGCTAAAAACACTCAATCTAGCCGCATGGAAGATTCCTTAGCATCTCAACAGGCCCTACTCGCCAAGGAGGTGCAGGATGTCATTTTGGAGGCCAGAAGGCCATCAACTAGAAAAGCTTACTCCGCAAAATGGAAACGTTTTTGTGTCTGGAATGAGAAAAAGGGCCAGGATCCTGGAAAACTGAATTTACCTCAGATACTACAATATTTGGCTGAACTGCTAAGCAGTGGACTTTCTTTCTCCTCCATCAAAATACATGCCTCAGCCATTTCTGCAGAATACAACACTGATCCACCGTTATTCTCTCACCCTCTCTTAAGACAGTTCCTCAGAGGGGCTAAGAATTTAAGGCCTCCAAGGAAACAACCAATACCTGCTTGGGATCTTAATTTCATTCTGGAAAAATTGACCTTGCCTCCCTTTGAGCCAGCTGCCTCATCAGATTTGCAATATTTGTCCTGGAAAACAGCTTTCCTTCTGGCTATCACCTCAGCTCATAAAGTTTCAGAACTACAGGCTCTCATGGCTGTCCAGCCTTTTATCATCTTCCATCAGGACAGAGTTTCCTTGCGAACCAACCCCTCCTTTATGCCTAAAGTGGTATCCAGGGTAGCTTTAAATCAGGCCATACATTTACCTACTTTTTATCCTAATCCTCAAAACAAAGGGGAGAGTTTACTACATTCCTTCGACATCCACAGACAGCTGCGTTATTATTTGGACAGAACAAAGCCTTTCAGAAAATCAGAACAGCTCTTTGTGGCCTATGCGGTAGGAGCTCAAGGGAAGCCAATTTCCAAACAGACAATCTCAAAATAGATAGCCCACTGCATACGCTTTTGCTATTCCTTTCATGGCAAAACTGTTCCTACAGGCATTAGATCTCATTCCACCAGGGCCACAGCCACCTCTGCAGCCTTCCTCAGAGGAGTTCCTACCAAGGATATTTTGGAAGCAGCCACTTGGAGTTCTGTGCATACCTTCTCCAAGCACTACAACCTACCATTATACTCCAAATCTAGAGCAGGCTTTGCTACTGCAGTCTTGCAGGGCATTTTGGCTCCTCCTAGTTCCAACTAGTGCCTACCATCCCTTTCTTAGCTTTGGGATTCTACCCATCTGTTATGACTGCAGCTGTATGCACGATGAACATAGTACAGTTTTGTACCTACCATAAATGTAGATGTTTGAGTGCTAATACAGCTGCAGTCCAGGTTTCCCTCCCTCCTTCCCCTCTTGGGACAGGCCTATAGGCTAACACATCCTCATACAACCTGATTGGGGTTTTCATTTATGATGTATTTGCTTGCAACTACTGTATTTTGATTATATAGCACTACATTATCACACACATTTATTATTGCCTTCCTTCTGGGGGCACCTGACATCTGGGGCAAGAAAAACTGAAGAAAATGGCGTTGGCTGGTTCCTTTATACCCCTGTCGCACTGACGTCAGGGAAGAAGCGACGACAACCGACGCCGGACCTAGACTTTGGAATTCGGCCGACCGAGGACCCGCCTGATGGCAGGAGAACCCATCTGTTATGACTGCAGCTGTATTAGCACTCGAACATCTACATTTATGGTAAGTACAAAACTGTACTTTCCGGATGGTCACACTTCAGTCCATACTCCCGTTCCTAGGAAAGGATAATTGGATGTGCTCAATAGATCTTCAGGATGCGTACTACTATATTAAAATGACCATGCCATCCGAAGATCATCTGCACTTCAGGCTGGGAGCCAGTCGCTTCCAGTTTCGTGCCCTGCCTTTTGATCTCACTACAGCCCCCAGAGTGTTCACCAAATGTATGGCAGTGGTCATGGCTCACTTGAGACATCTAGGAATCCAGGTGTTTTTGTATTTGGACGACTGGCTCCTCACCACACCCACCAGGCATCAGCTTATCTGGGCAAGGGACACTGCCTTTGATCTATGTTACCAACTGAATATTACGATAAATTCAGAAAAGTCTGCTTTATTGCCATCACAGCGTAAAGTGTTTATTAGGAGCAGACTTAAACACAGTCAACATGTCTATAAAGCTTCCTTCAGAAAGAGTGATCACCTTACGACAACAGATTGTGGATCTCCTGTCAAAACACAAAGCACCAGCATCGCAGATTCTCAAGTTGCTCGGCACCATGGCACAGCAGCTATCATTGCAATACCTCTGGCGAGATCTCACATGCGTATTCTTCAGTGGCTGCTATTCACACAGTGGACATTTCAGGACTTGCCAATGAATCACCCAGTTCTGATAACCAACGCTTGCAAGAACGATCTTCGGTGGTGGCTAACATCCGAGTCGGTGACCATGGAACGTCCCTTTGTCCTCCCGGCTCCAGTAGCAATGGTGACCACAGACACCTACCTGATCGGGTGGGGGGGCATTATCAGGGACAGACAGCTCAAGGTACATGGCAGGTTAACGAGGCTCATTTGCACATCAACATCCTAGAGATGAGAGCGGTTCGCTTAGCGTTGCAGTCCTTCCAAGACTCTCTTCCTCTGGGCACGATTGCAGTTCAGTCAAACAACATGTCTGTAGTCCGGTATATAAACAAACAAGGAGGAACCAGATCTTATCCCCTATGTCTAAGATTGTGGAAATGGGCAGAGTCCACGCAGTGCTTTCTGATAGCAATGCACATCCTGGGGAAATCCAACATAATAGTGGACAAGCTCAGCAGGGCAATTCTGTTGCCTCACGAGCGGTCCCTCAAGAACGAAGTAGCGGAAATGATCTTCTGCAGATGGGCCAGCCTTGCTGCAACCTCTTTGCTTCTCCCACAAACACCAAATGCTACAACTACTTTGCCTGATCCCTCAACAGGGACAATCCCCGAGGGACGTGCTCGTACATGATTGGCCTCCAGGACTTCTTTATGCCTTCCCTCCCTTTCCTCTGATTCCCAAAGTTTTGCAGAATGCCAGTTTTCTGGGCAGGACACTTATCTTAATAGCCCCATATTGGCCTCATCAAATCTGGTTTGGCTTTCTGAAGCCTCACCTAGTAGAAGAGCCTTGGATTCTGGACCCAGTGCCAGATCTTTTGACCCACTCATCAGGAGCTCTTCACCCTTCTCCTCAGTCCATCAAATAAACTGACAGCTTGGCTGCTCCAATTCCCAGTATAGCCAGGTTCCAAAATTTATCAGCAGAAGCTCAACATATTCTGTTATCCTCACACAAGCCTTCAATCAGGAAGCTTTATATCAGCAAGTGGAAAAGGTTTTCCTTTTGGGCTCAGCAGAATAACATTGATCGTTTTTTGGCCTCCATTTCGGATATGCTGGTGTTTTTGACCAAACTGTTCAATGAAGTAGCTGAAGCAGCCACCATTCGGGTACAACTGTCTGCTATATCTAATTTCCATATAGGTGAATCTGGGAATGGTATTATGTCTAACAAGTTGGCAAAGGCCTTTTTGAAGGGTGCAATGCACTTAAAACCACCAATTAGACCTCCTACCACCCCATGGAATTTGAATCTAGTCCTGTCCAGGATTATTCTCCCGTCCTTTGAACCTGCTTCTTCTTGTGAGCTGAAATATCTTTCTTGAAAGACCATTTTCTTGGTGGCCATTACTTCAGCACGCAGAATTTCTGAGTTGTAAGCCCTTTCAATTAATCATCCATATTTGATATACCACAAAGATAGGGTCTCCCTCAGGATGAATCTGTCATTCTTACCCAAAATTTGTTCTGAATTCACCCTTATCCAGGCAATTGACTTACCTGTTTTCTTTCCCATTCACTCTAACCAGTTGGAATATATGCTTCACAAACTTGACGTCCATAGACAACTCCGTTTCTATCTGGACAGGACAAAAAAATCATAGAAGAACTGATCAGTTGTTTATCTCCTTCTCAGAGACTAGAAAAGGTGCACCGGTATCTAAAGTTACCTTATCTAAATGGCTTTCTGATTGCATATCCTTTATTTACCATGAGGCAGACATTTCTTTACATGTCAAAGTCAAAGCTCATTCAACCAGAGCTGTTTTTACTTCCATAGCCTTCTTGGCCAGACTACCCATTGATTCTATTTGTGCAGCTGTCACATGGTCAAAGCCACATACCTTCAAATCTCACTACAAGGGAGATAAGGCCTCAGGGGACAGAGCTTCATTTGGGTCTGCTGTCCTTAGACAGGTACTCCAGTGAGCCACCCAAGTTTATGGTGCTGGGGACACTACCCATCAGTCAGAATGAAGGCGAGATTAAACAACTTCACATAAAGAAGTTATGTACTTACCATAACGTTCCATGTGAGTTGTTCTCCTCGCATTCATTCTTATAACCCTCCCACCTACCCCCATCCAATGTCTGGAAGTTCGAGAGGCTATATGTTGGTTTTGGTTCTCCTGAGGAGTTTCCTCTCTATAGTTATCTCTAGATTTCCTTGAAATCTGGGGTAGGTTTAACGCTAGTTGGCAGCAAACAAGATCTGGGGAAGGTAGAGGTGCATTGTGGGATAGGGTTTTCGGATTTGAGCTGTTAGATCCCTCGAGCTTTGCAATTTGGCCGACTCTAAGCCGAGGATCGGCTCTGAACCCATCAGTCAGAATGAAGGCGAGAAGAACAACTCACATGGAACGTTATGGCAAGTACATAACTTTTTATATATATATATATATATATATATATATATATATATATATATATATATATATATATCTATGTATATATATATATATATATATATCTATATGTGTGTGTGTATAGATATATATATATATATATATATATATATATATATATATATATATATAGATATATATGTATAGATATATATATCTAGGGTTTATATCACAACATCGAATGAGTAAAATATCGAATGTCTTAACATTGAACTCTGAACATTGAAAGCTAAGAACCGCGAAAGCGTAAAATTTAGAAAACTAAACCTACAAATAGCAACGCTTGGCCATCTGCTCACCCATGCAACCTAAAACTTCACCATATCAAACAAAACCACACGTCTTTCATCGTCACAACACCATCCAGCAAACCAGCACACAATTATTCTTCCAGTACACAACACAAAACACACAAACACTACAAACTGTTTCTTATGAGGGGAGCTTCACCCCCCCCACCCCCCTACTGAAATATACCAACTCCGAGATCGCACCACAGTGGAGGTGATGTATTCACATGAAGCATTTCTCAGTGACGTCAAGGTGTGTGAGTTTACGAAGGCCAACTATGGCAGTCCGGGGTTTCCGTTTTCTAAGTTGTCAGCTTTCGCGGTTCTCAGCTTTTGATATTAAGCGTTCGATGTTTTGTTGTTTGATGTTTTCCTCATTCGATGTTATGACACAAACTATATATATATATATATATATATATATATATATATATATATATATATATATATATATATATATATATATATATATATATATATATAGATATATATATCTATGACTTGCATTAGGAAGTTTCGGCTCAGCCTTTGCATTCAGACCAAGAATCAACAAGGACCTATATTTCCTTTTCAGTAACATCATTTTATGTTGATTTGGTTGTGATATACAAAGATGAAGCCACATAGCAGAGGCATAACAACGGAAGGGTGGAGGGGTCAGCTGACCAGGCTCAAGCTGTTATGTGGCATGATTGGCAGTAGTGAAGAGGTGCAATCTGCCCTACAAGCAGCAGCAGGTGCAGTCATATCTGCTTGAATAACAGTCAGTCTTTGGCTTGCTGTAAGGGAGCGCTATTGGTACTGTGTATGAATTGGTGATAGATCATTGACTTGAAATTTGCAAGCAGTGTTGGAAATCAAATGTTATCAATATACTTGAGGACTTGTAAGTTAAGGACAAGTCAGCAACTCTTAACACAACACCACTGAGTATGTATTTTGAGGACTGTCGCTGTTTCTTGCAGTTAATATAAGGTGTAGCGTAGTTACATAATAGCTCTTAGACTTTTTTTGGTTCTTGGCTCAGGATAACATTTCTGTTTCTCAGCATAGGTGAGGAGGAATGCTGGGGTACCAATTGGCTTGACTACAGCTCTCCCAAATAGAACATCAGAAATCATCTGTGGAAGCAAAGAGATTTGGCAAAACTGTTGGAAAAGATTTATAATCCACATTTAAGACATAAGTCCTTATGGTTCTTGCATGTGGAGTATTCTACCCTACTTAAGAATTACAAGTTATTTTGGGTGGTGTTCAGAAAACTTGACAGTCACCCCAGAGTTTCTTTCTGATGAACGCTTAATCTCAAAATGCTCTTCAGAATGGGACTTCAAATGGTGCACTCATGAGTAATTTATTTGATTGTTTGAAAAGCATGCTACCTTACTCAAATCACTGTGTCAGACTGGGGTTATGGTCTCAGGAAGAGCTTTGTATTATGGCTGAGAGGGAAAATTATGTATTTCTGTCTACCTAAGATGTCCAAAGGAGTAAAATATCTGTGCCTGTCTTTTCAAGCCTTGAAAAACCCAATACTACCATATTTCTTCATAAATAAGACCTAACCAGAGAATAAGGCCTAGCATGGTTTTCCAGGGTGGTCATGATATAAGCCCTGCCCCAAAAATAAGCCCCAGTTAAGATTGTCAACAACACACGATGGATGTGTTGAATTATAAAATAATATTATTGACACCCATTGACTGAGGTTATCGTACTCTGCTCGCCATTTTTGGACCATTCGGATACCCAACTTCTTCCCTTTGCAGAAAGTCATAAAATTCTTTCCCTGGGAGTCCTCCATGATTCTTACTGTAACCCTAATCATCACTCATACTTGATGGTTGAGATCCTTGGCCCATAAACACTGACACATGTACTTTGATTGGTCAAAGTACAGACAACATGCGTAAAATGCATGCACTTGATAACGAACGTCTGTGGTTGTGTCTTCTTAACCATTGCCATTTTGTGTTGCCACTCTGGTCTCGTAAGTCTTCAATTAACCCCCCTGCGACAAGATGAGTGCAAAAAGAAAGAGCTATTCTATCGAGTAAAAGAAAGGACTCGTGGAGGACTCCTGGGAAAGAATCTGATTGCAAAGAGAAGTTGTTAGATCTCCGAATGGTCTGAAAATGGCGTGCAGCATACGATAACCTCAGTCAACAGGCCGACAAGGGAAATGCTAAGAAGTGCAAGTGTGGATCAGGTCGGTAACCATTATTTCATGAGCTGGAAGACATCATCTGTGAATGGATTGCTAACAGGAGAGCAAAGGATTTGATTGTGCACAGGGCTCATATTCAAGCATTTGCCCTTGCAATAGCACTACAGTTAGAAATATCCCCAGAAGAATTCAAAGCATCACAACGTTGGCTGGATGGCTTCCTTCAGTGATATGAACTGTCTCTAAGAAGATCAACAACACTGTTCAAGCTGGAAGATACTGAAGTTATTAAACGTGCACTTGCGTTCAAGTCCTTTGTTGATGGCATCAACTTTTCTAAATACCAACTCTCCAACATGATTGCTATGGATGAAACTACAGTGTTTATGGGCCAAGGATCTCAAACAACAATTGATCAGAGGGGTGCCTCGTCAATCTGCATTCCCTCCACTGGTTACGAGAGTGCACGTGTTACCTGTATTTTGGGAATTCCTCTAGATGGAAAGAAAACCTCACCTCTAATCATTAGTAAGGGCAAGAAAGATAAGACTGAATGTGTTTCAGGCCTTTACATTCTTGAAACCGAAAAAGCCTGGTGCACACAAGCACTTATAAGGAAGCGGGTTGATGTAATGCTGCCACTTGTTTTGCAAGGTGGCGAAAGAGGTCTGCTAGTCTGGGATTCAGCCAGCACTCACTGCGCTAAAGACGTGAAGAAATTCCTTGAACGGAGAAGAATAGATCAAATAATCATTCCGGCAGGAATGACTGACTATCTCCAGACTCTTGATATTGCAAGAAACAAGACATTCAAGGACCATTTGCGCATGGAACTCAATGACTACATTGAAAACAGAATGGAGAGGGATCAGCATGGAAACTTTGTGAAGCCTAGCCTGCAAGAGGTCATGACTTGGATGAAAAATTAATGGGATAAAATCACTGTGTTGCCAGTGCTCTATGAGCAGGCTACTTGGACAAGCAGTGCTCATTTATGGAGAGCTCTATTGCTAGGTATGACAGATTGGGGCCAATGGTCGCAAGAAATTCAGGCTGGAATTCAGGGGTTGGAAACTTATGACAATGTCCCAGAAGAAGATGACATGACTGTATTTGAATAAACTTTCCATTATCGGGGCAACAGAATGGATTGCTTCTGCTTTCAGTTTTATTCCCCTCCTCCAACACACGTGTTGAGATTTTTCTACATTTTCTGTTAAGCATGAAATATTGCACTGTGAAAGCCAAGGTGTAGATATTCTGAAGTTGAAATGTTTGTTGCACTGTTTATGTAGAATTCTCACACAACTGTTAAAGCGTTACTTAGAACTGTTGTCCAATAACAGAAAAGTACCAAATAAATGTCAATTTGTGTACATGAATAAATGTTGATTTTTGTACACGAATAAATGTCAATTTGTGTACATGAGTAAATGTTGATTTTTGTAGATGAATAAATGAATAAATGTAGACTGTTGTACGGGGGGGGGGGGTTAAATAAGGCATCTCCTGATATTAAGCCCCAGTGCGTATTTCGGCAGGTCTTATTTTTGGAGAAATACGGTATTTGTTCTCCTGTTTATTTGCAAAAAACAGTGGCTCTACAACCTCTGTACTAAGGACCTAAATTTGCACCAACAAGTAAACATGACTCATTGGAGGGTATGTTCCTAATGCAACATATTCCCTGTTTATGGAATAAGTTACCACTACAGGTCAAGCAAAGTACTACTTTGCCTTCAAGGATAGTCTTGATGACTGGAGGGGTAGACATACATCTACATCAGGATTTACATCTACACAAGGATTGTCATGTATGGCCCTGCTTGATTTGGGAGGTGGGCACTATTAGGTACTCCTAAAAGGTAGCAAGAACGTTTAAGTGTGTCCGTTAAAGGTGTATATGGCTAAGGCTTTTATGGTCCTTTTGACTGCTTTCCGAGTATTGTTCTTGTGTTCCTATCTACAGAAAACATCTAGGGAGTTTAGTCATAGTTGTTCTTCTTTGCTACATATTCTCCAAAATGTTTTGGTATGCCTCAGTGAGCTACAGCATAGCTCAACCTGATGCTCAGCATTGCTTATTACTCATAACTTTTATGGATCATGTAAGTTGCCATGGGGGCTGTAGTAAAGATGAATGCAAGCAGCTTGTTTTGAGTTGTAGGCTGCTTTTTTTTTGAGTACCCAATAGATGTCCTTCTATTTATATGTTGCAGTATTTATAACATAAGGGAGTCTGCCACTGCTGACTCGTACGTCTGGCCAGTATACAAAAGTCTAATGCTACTGTAGGGTACGTGTGATGTCGCAAATAGAGGTAAAATGTATATTTGAATTTGACTGTTAGTCTTTCTTCCTGGAATATGATGCTACTCTCCCAAGTAAGATGTTCCTCATATCTTTACTTAACAGCTCATTGGAATTCAGCCTGGAAGAAATCTAGACGAAGGACCTTACTTTTTAAGCATTTTCACTGAGAAGTTAGAGCACTCTTATCCTTCCAGAGTACTTCATATGTGGTACTTGCTTGAAATTTTCTGCTTATCAGTCATATTGTCTGTTGTGTGCTAAGACATTTTATACTGCTAATGCTAACTGTTGCTGCATGTGGTAATTGTTTGACTTTAACATTGTTTTTGATAGTGAATAAAACTATGTGATGTTTGACTGCAGATACTATCCATTTAGATATATTTGAATGTGTACATTGATTTCATTCCACCTTGGCTCACCTATTTAGAAGAAGTGCTACAGATGGAATGCCTAATATTGTCATCACTAAGTACTTTTTCTAGACTGCTTTGGTATTAGAACAACATGCAGTGCTAATGAGTAATTTAGATAATACAGAGCATGCAGTGCTTACAAGGTATGGAATATTTCAAAACCATAGTAAAACCCAGACAGAGCAAGTGATATTTCAAAATGCAATATCAAACTCAAGAAGTATGTAAGATAAGTTGCCATTATTTCCATTTCACAGATGGAAACAAAATTAATTTGCACTATAAATGTCATACTCTGGACATATTCAGTGTTATTTAGTGTCTTGTCCTGGGAAACTACACACAGTTGGCTAACAGAAACTTTCCATCAACCTATGTTAGGCAGATTAAAATGTAAAAGAAACAGATGTCAGGTCTTTTCTGCACGTCTCTTCTGCTTTTGGATACCTTTCTGCAGCAGTTTTTGCTTTACAGCAAGCAGTTCTGATTGTTTTTCTCCTTAGATATGTTTTGAGGTTGTGTTCAGTGTCTTCATAGTATCATCATCTGAGGTCATTTGTAATATGTGAAAATGGTTAAGCCATATGAGCTTGGTCTGTTTTGAAGACTGATAATTTGCAACTTTACTTGTTGCTGCAATGTAAAATAACACATCTGTTACCTGTGAATCAGTGCCCCACAGCTGAATGGTGGTGTCATTTGCGACACCTGCCCCTTGATCACTCAGTCTGGCATTATTATAATCTGTAGTTTGATTTCTGCACAGTGGTGACTGCCACTATTCACTGTAGTTTGGCGCTTTGCCATGTGTGGTCTGATCTGTTAATAGCAGTGAGTGTGAGAGTAAGAGAGAAGACAAGGTAAGGCCCATTGGCTATGTTATTTCCACTTTTGTATACAGATGAAGGAAATACAACATTCAGTACATTTGTTTAAAAATTTCGGTACTTACTTATTATCGCAACCAGATTTCCGCACTGACATTATTCTGTCGGTGTGCGCGGAAACAGGTTGCTTAACCTAAAAAGGGGTCTGTCGAGAATTAAGCATTAGTCTGTCTTAGTGGGTATGAGCCCAGAAGAGGAGTACGGGTGAAATTTTGTACTTGTGGATAACGCACCTCATTGCTCCTGTAACTCCATGTTGCCAAAACACTTTACAGTACCTGCATTCCTCACTGCAATGTCAGGAAAGGGAAAGCGAATCACGAAAAACACCCTGCAACCTTCTACAGTGTACATTTGTCAAGCCCAAGGATTGAAAACCTTTCCTACTTTATGTATCAAGATTTTCACTTAAGGTACTATTAGAAACTGTCCCCATTTGAGAAGCAAGCAATGCCTGCACCTTACACAAAATGGAAGATACAAAGTCAGTTTCTGAAAACACCTCCTGTTACTAACACTTCGGAAAATATCTTACTGCCTGATGGTGCGAGTCTTCTTGTCATTTGTGGCACGTAGCATGGTTTTTCAGTGAGACCTGCTCATATGTTTACAGTTAGTTTTGGTTAACATTTTATTTTTAACAATCTTTTCTGTGTCTGTGTATGCCTTCTCTGAAGGAAGCCTTCCGTTCAGTACAAGGAATCCGTTCATCAGAACGGTAGCAGACATGATAACGTAAGTGTGCATGTGTAATGCATGCAAAAACTGGAAGAGGGTTTTCGGAAATATTTCTTTTCCTGAAGGTAATGCAAACTTAATCCACAGCAATAAACAGTGTAAATACCACATTTCAGTGTTTCATGACCTCCTTTCTATAGAAGTATGCAAAATTCGGAACCGCAAAAATCTGGTTGATTTAATTACAGCATTCAGTCTTCTTGGGTACACACCTGCCATCAGTTAAAGAGACTCTGATTAACCCCAAATAAAGTTCAGCTGTCCTAGTAGGATTTTCCTGACATTTACTCAATTGCCTGCTGCAGCAAAATCCATGGTTCGCAGAGAGCTTACAAATCATCAAAGAGATTTAATTGTTGAAAGGTATCAGTGAGGAGAAGGGTACAAAAAAATTTCCACAGCATTGGATATACCATGGAACAGAGTGAAGACAGTCATCAAAAAGTGGAGAAAATATGGGACAACAGTGATGTTGCAAAGAACTGAATGTCCCTCACAAATTGATGAAAAGACAAGATGAAAACTGGTCAGGGAGGCAGTCAAGAGACCTACAGCAGCACTGAAGGAGCTGCAGGAATTTCTGGCAAGTACTGGTTGTGTACTACATGTGACTATTCTCCATATGTCCGGACTATTGGTAGGGTTGCAAGACAGAAGCATTTTCTTACACAGAAAAACATCCAGGCCTGGCTACAATTTGCAAAACAATACATCAAGTCTTCAAAAAGCATGTGGGAAAATGTGTTATGCTCTGATGAGACCAAGGTTGAACTTTTTGGCCACAATTCCAAAAGGTACGTTTGGCACAAAACAACACTTCACATCACCAAAAGAACACCATCCCCACGGTGAAGCATGGTGGTGGCAGTATCATGCTTTGGGGTTGCTTTTCTTCAGTTGGAATTGGGGCTTTAGTCAATGTGGAGGGAATTATGAACAGTTCCAAATACCAGTCACTTTTGGCCCAAAACCTTCAGGCGTCTGGTAGAAAGCTGAAGATGAAGAGGAATTTCACCTTTCAACACTACAGTGACCCCAAGCACACATCAAAATCAACAAAAGAATGGCTTCACCAGAAGAAAACTAAAGTTTTGGAATGGCCCAGCCAGAGCCCAGACCTAAATCCAATAGAAAATCTGTGAGGTGGCCTGAAGAAGGTTGTGCACAAGAGATGCCCCTGCAATCTGACAGACTTGGAGTGCTTTTGCAAGGAAGAGTGGGCAAATATTACCAAGTCAAGATGTGCCATGCTGATAGACTCCTACCCAAGAAGACTGAATGCTGTAATTACATCAAAAGGTTCTTCAACGAAGTATTAGTTTAAGGGTGTGCACACTTATGCAATCAGTGTATTGTACGTTTTTTTATTTTTTATATTTTTTCCTCTAACAGATTTGTTTTTCAATTGAATTGTACAGGTTATAGGTCACATTAAAGGTGGGAAAATTTTTGAAATGATGTATTGTGGTCTCATCTTTTTATATGACAAAAACCTGGCATTTTAACCGGGGTGTGTAATATATCCACTGTATGTGTTTCCATGCACAGGTCAAATGCAGCTCTTTACACATGTAGTTTGGTGGGTACTCACCTCTCGGCCCATACTTCTACTGGCTGCAACACCTCTTTTCACTGGGTGGTACCTCCCTTCCCCTAAGATGAGCAAGCTAGTGTTGGATGTTCGCTCCAACCCTCCCTGATGTGCTGCTTCAGTGCCTGGACAGCTTATCTATTTAAGAAAGTGTGGGTTGCAGTCAAGGGCTTATCCTGTGTTTGTCATGAAGCCAGAACAATCTTAACAGGTTATTCCTGAAATGGAATAAAGCTAAAATTCTTTCTCAGAGACCTGATTTATTGTTGCCTCTTTACAAGCTATTTGATGTCACAAGGGTGTGTGTGTGTGTGTGTGTGTGTGTGTGTGTGTGTGTGTGTGTGTGTAGAACGAAAGAATTTGCTATAACATGGCTTCAGTGGACACAGTTCTTTTGTAATTCCTATTTATGTTTAAAATGAAAAAAAAAAGTAAAGTGATCTCTAAGGATGATAACAGTTGAATAGAAACAAGACGTAAAGCACACCAAAGGAACTAAATGAATTTAACTACCTATAAAAGTATTAACAGAATGCAGACCAGAGCACATGATAGGAAGCATCACTATTTTAAGGCTTCCTTTTTGGATTTTGTGGTAACCTCAGACTTCTCTATTGTTGTGTATTGGACATATGTGTTTCACTGCATTAGTTGCAGAGCAGAGCTGTAAACTCTGTTATGTATATGTACTCTCATATTTGCACTCTTTGGTCTGTTTGTTCAGTGCTGTAGGCTAGCAACTTCAAAAAGGGCTTTATTAGAGTTGTTGCACTGGAGAGCAATGAGAGAACAGTGCAGACACAAAATGCAGTACTTCAGTTCTTCTTGTATTAAATCATTTCAGCTTCATATTAATTTTTAATACCTTTATTAAATTATCACTTAAGACATAAACATATGTTAATGTAAAAGAAAGCAAACCATAGCAACGTTTCCAGTTATGTGTGTGTGTGTGTATATATATATATATATATATATATATCTATATACACACACACACACACATATATATATATATATATATATATATATATATATATATATATATATATATATATATATATATATATATGTGTGTGTGTGTGTGTGTGTGTGTGTATATATATATATATATATATATATATATACACACACACACACACACACACACACACATGTATGTTAGGCATCACATCTGTTCTTTTAATAACTAACCTCAATCCTCCTTCTTAACACTATTCTGCATGTGTTGTTCCCACAGTTTCCATTTATTTCTATGTAATTTTCTCCTTCTCTTTTCTAAAGATCCCACTTCCAATTCTTTTATCTCTGTTATGATATTCAGTACTTCATATACAGTTGGTTTAGACTTTGATCTCTATTTTCAAGTAATTGTTGTTCGGCATGCACCAGAATTAATCTTAGCAAGGCCTCAGTATGTCTAGGTAATTCAGATCCAGTGTCCCAGATCAAAAGGATCATTTCCTCAGTTACACTCATTAGCTCATCTAATATTTCTGACATAGTACCTCTGTAGGGAATGTTCAAAATCTGCCAACTCATTAAACTTTCAAAACAAATGTCCCCAGTTACCTGTTTTTTCACCATCACACCTCCAACATTTGCCATCTTCTTGAGGAAAAATTCTTCTCTTTGCCAATACTCTGATACCAATACCTGGTGGGGAAGGCAGTTCCTATCCTGCAATCCAAATGTCTTCTTGGCCTCATCACATTCTATTACCTTTCCCTCTCTAGTTGTTTACTCCTAATACCTTGGTTCCTTTGCAAGTTTTCTCCAGGAAGTACTAGCCCCTCTTGCCTATTTTCTGTACCCATACTTGCTGTCATCCCTAATGGCAAACTCTCCTTTCTTCATCCTTGTGTTGGCTTAGTTCTTAGAATACTTCAATTTTATATCCCGACAAGACTAGAAACTTTCTCAAAATCTTCCGTAACATTGAAATACCATTTTTTAGATTTACCAGGTACAAAATAATATCTGTAAATAAAGCTAACTTTTCCTGATTACCACATCAATATTATTCTTGAATTTCTGATTACCTTATTTTCAACTTCATATTATTTTTGTATCTTTATTACTACATTTTCTCACAAATATGTATCTTAGACACAGTAATGTTTCTTTGTGGCCAATTTGAACTGAACAGATTAAATAATGACTGGTAAAACAGATGTTGCTTCTCATTTCCTTATGTATTTTATTAAGAATCTGTTTAAAACATATGACCTTTCTAAATTCTGTTATAAACTGCACCTTTCACATTTAATAAAATTCTAAATAACCGTGTAACCTTTTTGCATTCTGTCATAATCTGCACTTACACTTTAAGACTACTAAAGTTTTCAGCGGTCCCGATGCCAGACTTAGTGGTATACCAGTTTTAAAGTATGCTACTAATTAAAACTAAGAGCCAGCCAAAAAGAAACAGATTCACTGTTGTATGCCAACCATCCGATTATCTTCCTAGGAGATGAGAATATATATTTTCATATTTTTTGCGAAATGGTGCTAGTTTACACTTGAAGCTGGAGGTTTTGTTGGTTCAAAGCAAAAATAAATACCAGATGTTGTACATTATAGACAATACCTATAGGTGAGACAGTAAACCGCGGCCCCATCTGGCTGAGTTGGTGCTAGCTCAGGTGAGTGTAAAAGATTCCATGACTCTTATCAAAAAGAGTAAGGGTCCTTTAGTATACACAATGATTACAATATTTACATTATTCACTTGCACACTTTTTATACTTATTTACACTCTTCTATAAATATCTTTCCCTCGCTTACTGTCTATATTTTCATTTTTAAAAACACATTGACTTTATGACATGTACTCTTTTTCTCATAACCAAAATCTTATTTTTCTCAATATCTCTGCCAATATCCATTTTGCATTACATTTTATCTCCTTACTTCTTTCATTCCATATAGTCCAAATTATATCAAACATTTTTAAATCTATTGTCTTTACAAATTCCCTTCTTTTGTTTTCATAATAACCAAATTCCAACATATCCATATATGGGTCTACTTCATATTCCTGAAATCCCACAAGCATGAAGACAAAAATCCAGAGTTGACAATCGCAAACCGGGAAATACTGAACTGCGTACACTTGCCCAACACAACACTAAGGCACACCACACTATTTAAAGCGCACCTCCCAACTATATACACCAACTCCAAGATGGCACTACAGTGGAGAAAGAGCATAAGTCCCCACATTGTTTACTTGCCCTAGGTAAACTTATGCAGTTCGGTATTTCCTGGTTCGTGATTGTCGTCTCAGTATTTTGCCTTCGTCCTTGTGCGATTTTGGGAATATGAAGTAGACCCCCATATATATAGTTTGTATATCCTTAAGGCTATGCAAGTAGTTTTCTTCACATAATTTTTCCCATAATTTCTTTATCCTTTTATAATAAAAAAAAAAGAAAATGTGTTCTGGTGTCTCAACTTCACTACAATGATTACATATTCTTTCTTCTTTTTATATGGCATGTTTGCTTTTCCTAGTAATCTCCAAAAAAATCTCTGCATTTTACATACTTTTATACCATTATGTTCTGATTTCTAATGTCTTTATCTTTCTTTGCTCAATTTTCCCCAGTTGATATATAGAATAATACTTATTCATTATATTAACTTAACATATTTTCCTTTTTTCTTCTACCTCTCTTAACCTTAATTTCCAAAGTGTTATTTTCTCTTGATAGTCTTTCATTTCCCCATTAATTTCTTTTCTTTCTCTTTTAAATTTGTCCCCCATATGCCATATTGTTATACATTTTTTTGCCAATATCACACTTATCATTGAACTAATTTCCTCTTTCATCCACTTTGATATTTAATATAAATTAAATGATGCTGCATACACCATCGGATTTATCAGGCCCAGTCCTCCTCCTTGTTCTTTGACATATAATATTCTTCTTTTTACTGGATTCAGTCTGAAATGCCATATAAATGAGAATACAGTTGTCAAAAGTTCTTTCTCATATTTTATAGGAATCATATAAACGTTTGCCAAATTTGCCATTTTTCCTAATAAAACAAAGTTTATTAACTATACCTTGTTCTCATATGATAGCTTATGTGTTCTCCAAAACAAGCATCTCTTTACTTTTTTATTTTAGCTTCCCATTGCTTTATTTTTACCATGGTATTTCCAAACGTTATATCCAATAGTGTTATTTCCTTCATATTAAATTAGATATCCTCTATCCTGCCTTCTTCCCATATACCACTGCTGTTCTGTCTGTTTATACTCATACCTGTAGCCTTCAACTGTCCATTAAGTATAGTTTATTTTATTTTATTTATTTTACATTTGTTGACCGGGCTGGTCCAACTGGATATATTTCCATTTTCAGCAGAGGCCCGGGGAGAAAAGCTCCACATATAGACAAAAGGAGATACATCATGAGGACAAATTACATAATACACATTATTACCTATATCTAAAAACAGGAAAAAACAAGTGAAAGAACATGGAAAAGGAAATGTAATAAGATAACCGAAAGAACAGCACTTAACTTTCTAGCGAATCTAAGTAACACAATGTTGAACATTCTAACATGTTTTAATACCAAGGAGGAAGTATAAGATTAAAGAAAGAGAAGCAACAATAGAGAGAGAGCAGATATAAATAGACATAAGGTAGTTAGAGAGAGATTTAGGGCCATAAAGATGAACGATGACGAGGAGCAGTCTGTAAAGGTAGAAAAAAGAAAGGTAAGGGAGGGAGCAGAAGGAACAGATGAGTAGGGAGAGAAACGAGATTAATAGATGGAAATTATTTTAGTCAGGATTAGAGCAGGGACACATCCAGTGGCTTTTAAGGTAACTTCTGAGTTTTTGTTTAAACAAAACAGTGGAAGCAATAGAAGTAAGTTCAGAAGGAAGTTGATTCCAGTGTTTTCCAATGGTATTTGAAAAAAGGGAATCACCTGCTAGGTTTTTAGATTTGGTTAAGGTAACTAGCAGTTTGCTAGATGAGCGGAGGGAGTTTAGATTAGAGTAGGGGATGAAGAGGTTGGAGAGTATAGGTGTGTTGTGAGGTTGGTAAAATGCTCTATGAACAAATGTGAGTTGGGAAAGAAGTAACATGTTTGATAGTTCAAGCCAGTTAAGTTGCTGCAGATTCAGACAGTGGTGCGTTCTGAAAGGTTTACCAGTAACAAATCTAGCTATATTATTGTACGTGGTAGATAGTTTAGAGAGAATATTTTTCTTGAGGTTAGTATAAATAGGTAAAGCATAGAGAAGAGTAGAAATTAGATGAGAGTGGGCAAGGGTAGCTTTGGCTGAAGAGGTTAAGAAAGTTTTAATTCTATAGAGAGAGCCGAGTTTTCTGTTTACAGATTTAATGGTATTATTGATATGACAATCAAAGGTGAGGTTGTTGTCAATTGTGACACCTAGTAGTTTGGTTGTAAGGTCAGGTGATATAGTAGTTCCATTGCTAGATAGGATAGTAAAGTCTAATGTAGGGGATCTGGTAGTGGGCTTAAAGAGTAAGAGTTTGGTTTTTTTAGCATTTAGAAGTAGGCATTGTTTTGAGAACCAGGTTTCAACTTCGGAGAAAACAGCTTGAGTATTAATTTGTAGTTCAGAGATGGATTTAGCAGAGCAAATTAATGTGGAGTCGTCAGCATATTGTATACAAGTGGCCTGGGGAATCGCTGCTTGTAAGTCATTTATAAAGAGGGAGAAAAGAAGTGGTCCAAGAATAGATCCTTGGGGGACCCCAAGTGAGATAGGGAGAAGGGATGAGAGTTTGTTATTCCAAAGAACGGCTTGCTTCCTGTTTGTAAGATAGGAATTAAACCAGTGGACAGCCTTAGATTCTAAGGAGAGAGATTCAAGAATTTTCAAGAGAATGGAGTGGTTGGTTAACCATATCAAAGGCATTTGACAGGTCAATAAAGAGAGCTGAAGACAGGATGCTGTTATTACGATTCTTATTAATATGGTCTGTAAAAGTGAGGAGAGCGGTGGTTGTGCTGTGAGAAGGCCTAAATCCATGTTGACAGTTAGTGAGAATGTTGTACTTTATTAAGTGGTCCATTAACTGATGATGAACACATTTTTCCATGATCTTTGCTAGTGGGGACAAGAGAGCTATGGGCCTATAATTAGAGAGTTCATAGGAGTTACCTCCTTTGTGCAAGGGTATGATGTGAGAGATTTTCCAAATGACAGGTATGGTTTCTTCATTTATGGTTCTGTTAATGAGAATAGATATGGGATAGGCAATTTCAGAGGCTGCTTTTTGAAGGAATTCAGATGGGAGTTGGTCAGCCGAGGGGGTGCAGGGTTTAAGTTTTTGGATACATTTTTGTATAAAGGCAGTGGAGATGGGTTGTAGCCTAAAGATTGGTAGTCTGGAGGATGCAGGGTCGGGGATACTAGTATAGTCACTAGAGAGGTGAGAGGCCAAAGAATTAATAGTATCAATGAAGAAAGAGTTGAAAGTATTGGCAGTATCAAGGGAGGAATTCTTTTCAGATCCGGTAGGGGATGGAGTGGTAGTCTGTCCAGAGTGTAGAAGCCTATTTAGGGTAGACCAGAATTTTTGAGGGTTATTGTGATTAGCTTGCTGGAGATTGCTATAATAACTTCTTTTATCAGAGAAGATAGCTTTTTTAGTACTGTTTCTTAGGTATCTAAAGGTCTGTTGGTCTGCAGAAGATTTGCTAGCTCGCCATTTTATCCAAGCTTTGTTTCTAAGTAGCATTTTTTGTCTTGTATCTTTAGATAACCAGGGGGCAGGTTTAGATTTAATTCGGATAGTGCATGATGGGGCATGATTATCTAGAATAGTTAGGAATGTAGTATTGAAGTATTGTACAGCTTCTTCAAGAGGAAGTGTCTTTAGTTGGTTCCAATTGCAAGCACTTAGTTCAGTTCTAAATTGTATAGGGTTGAAACATTTGAGATTACGTAGGATCCTGTAGGTAGGTGTGTTGTTAGAGGCATTTCTTTGTCTAGTAATATAGGTTAGATTGTGATCGCTAAAGTCATCAGGTAGTACTCCAGACTGATATTTAATAAGAGGTTTGTTAACTAGAATCCAGTCTAGAATGCTTTCTTTGTTGTTAGATTTATTGGTCCTAGTGGAGGCGTTTATTATTTGAGTAAAGTCATGGAGGTTAATATGTGAAGCTGGGTTATTAGTAGTTAAAGAGGACCAGTCCAGGTTAAAGTCTCCGAGAATTATGGTTTCTTGGGGATAGGAGGAGGAGAGCCAACTAAGGTTATTTTCTATAGTAGTAGAATTATTTCCAGGGGGTAGATATATACAGATAATATAGATGGACTTTTTAGGGTTTAGTTGTAGCTTTGAGATAAGAAGTTCAGTCTTGTTATTGTCCAGGTTATCGTAGGGTATTAATGTTACACTAAGTTCTGTTTTGAATAGGAGTGCAACTCCTCCACCTTTTTTAGTTTTGCGGTCAAGTCTCAAGATGTTATAACCTGGAGGTAAGATTTCATTATCTTTGGTAAAGGGTTTTAACCAGGTTTCAGTTAAACAAAGAATATCAAAGGAGTGGTGTTGTAGAAGGGAGTGGAGATGGGTGATTTTATTATTGACACTTCATATATTAAGGTGACCTATGAGTAGAGTGTTTGTATTAGAGGTTGGTAGTAGTAGGGAAGAGTTTAGTGAAGTGGTTGCCACACCAGGTGGAGTGGTTAAGGGCCCTGGGTTGGGGTGGATGTCCCCGTCAACCAAGGTAGAGTGGCTATGTTCAAGGTAAGCTATGATAGGGGAGTACAGTAAATATTTTGGTTTCTTAATCAAGAGATTTAGAATTTTAATGTGGGACAGTCTGTGATATCTGGCAAGGAGGTAGCTAGGGATAGACGTAATGTTTAAATGAGTAAGTTTTAGGCTTATGAGATCAGTGGCTGTATGTTTGGGTGAGTAGATAAAGGGGTAATTGGGATTTGATTCATAACAGGTTAGGAAGTAGGGTAGTGTGAGGGCAAGCAAAATAATAGGTGGAAGTGTTAGGTTTTCCAAAGTAGTTCCTAATACAGGGGTCTTGGATATTGGTTTGTAAGTTTTGGTAGACATATTGAGGTGAGAGAGAAAGGAATAAACTGGATATAGGCTAAGAGTATAGAGTGAGTAAAAGAAACCAGGTGGATATCAAGGTAAGTGAGTAGTTATTGGGAGGGGAGGGGAGAGGAGGAGGTAATAGAGGGAGGTTTAACAGGAGGGCGGTACAGGTGAGGTAGGAGCTTAGGGTAGGTGAAGATATAGAGGAGGAGTGGTATGTAGGAGGCTAGGATAGGTGGAGAGAAGGAGGAGGTGTGGTATGTCAGGTATAAAGCTAGGGGTGCGTGGGGTGGGTGGGATAAGGGGTAGGGAGGGGAGCGGCGGGGCAGAAACAGCCAGAGAGGAGAGCGAAGTCTATCAGCTAAGCAGAGTAGCTGAAACACTACTGTTTCATATGCTACGTAGTTTAGAGATATGTAAAGGAGAGTTTGTTAAAGAAAGATAAGAAGGTAGGCAGTAGTTTGCAAGAATATAACAGGCACAAGGAAAAATAGTTAGCAGAGGGACAGTGATAGGGGTAATAGAAAGTATACAAGTAGAGATGTTCAAGATATAGTCAATTGATGAAGGATAGGAAGGAATAAGAGGGAAAAAAAAGTGCAACAGGCCAGGAAAGCAAATTAGAGACAGTATGGGAGCAGAAACAGGCAGGCAAGTGGAATATTAGTGGAGGAAAAGTTAGACAACCAGGGGTAGGAGGGAGTAGCAGTAAAAGAGGAAAGGTGTTAGGGGTAAGTGTCTGAAAGCTGAGGGGAAAACCGTAGCTGGTGTCACGTGTGTGCTTCCACAATAGGACAAAACATAAACTAAAATAATTAGGCAAAGTGACATACAGGCAGTAATGGAAGGTTTAAGCAGCAATAACCCGTCGTTCAAGAGGAGAATAGGGGTGCTTCTTGGGTGCCAACACAATTTTCCTGCTATGTTGCTTCAGTGATACCAAGTGAGATGGGTCAGCAGGGAGGGGACAACCCGATGAGGAGCACTAGGCTTTAATGCTGGAATACAAAACAGAAGAAATATAGGGTTAGGAAGACCAAAGGAAACAGAAATAGCATAGGAGGTTAAGCAGAGGAATGGGTAGAGAGATATCAGATTAGGAAGTATGTCAGTAAAGAGAGGGAGAATTAGATATCTGCTAGTTACTATAACAGGTATACCAAGATAATGTTCAATATTAGCAACATTTGATATAATGCAATAATACAAGTATCCAGTGAATGTAATTAGGTACAGAAATCTAGATGTTCTAAACCAGGTTAAATGCAGATGTTAACAGTATATTCATTCACTATACAAGTAAAGGATTAAGCATTCATGTACCATGCAAGTAAGGGTATTTATATATACATACAATGTATAGAAACAATACAGTATTTATCCATTCAGTAGAGAAATATAGTAGGATGTAACGCTTGTCACCACATACAGAGAGTAATTTAAGAAAGAGCAGCGTTTGTAATGAACATGCTCTTCAAAATTCCTCCTAGTGATTATATACAGTAGCTGACCAGAAAGCCACAGAAGAGCTATGCTTTACTTAATTACTGATAAATCAATAGTAAACAGCCACAAAACAGCGTGTCCAGATACTCAAGAGGGCAGGACCTCAGTAACTACATGACAATACATTATAGGTGATAGAAACCACTTGAAGGTAAAAATAACAGTAGTAATGCCTTTAGAAACACTAGCGACTACTTTCAGAGCTTAAATTAGTGAGAGACCACCATAAAAAGGCAGGGTCCCAACGACTGCAACCTAAGACTCTTTTCACAGGTTTTGACAAATGTACAAGCAAAATAAGGCAATAACCAAGTAAAATACTCACTTACAAGCAGAAATAGGTCAATAAATGGGTGTTACAAAACTCTATTAGGTAAAAACAGTAGTTATGACTTTAGAAACATTAGCGACTACTTGCAGAGCTAAAATTGGAGAGAGACCATCGTAAAAGAAGCGTTAGGAGCACGCAGGATCCCAGCGACTGCAACCTAAGACTCTTTCTACAGGTTTAGGTTTTAGAAACACTAGCGACTACTTGCAGAGCCAAAATCAGTGAGATACAATCATAAAAGAAGCGTTAGGAGCACACAGGATCCCAGCGAGTGCAACCTAAGACTCTTTCTACAGGTTTAGTCTTTAGAAACACTAGCGACTACTTGCAGAGTTACAATCAGTGAGAGACATTCATAAAAGAAGCGTTAGGAGCACGCCGGATCCCAGCGACTGCAACTTAAGTCTCTTTCTACAGTTTAGCCAGATATACGCTCAAAATAATGCAATATCTAAGTAAAAATGCTCACTTCTGAGCAAAATAAGTCAATATCTGAGTAGAAATGCTCACTTACCGGCAGCACACCACACGGACAACCAGGGGAGACCTTCAGTTTTCAAGATGGGATTCAAAGATGGCGCCTTAGCAAGGAAGCCACTACATATAGAGTTCGAGGGTGTAGGGGGGAGGGGAAGCAGAAGGTAGAACCAATAGCTTGAAGGGTAGGATAGGGGCGGGAGGCAGAAAGCACAGGGAAACAGCCAGAGAGGAGAGCGAAGTCTATCAGCTAAGCAGAGTAGCTGAAACACTACTGTTTCATATGCTACGTAGTTTAGAGATATGTAAAGGAGAGTTTGTTAAAGAAAGATAAGAAGGTAGGCAGTAGTTTGCAAGAATATAACAGGCACAAGGAAAAATAGTTAGCAGAGGGACAGTGATAGGGGTAATAGAAAGTATACAAGTAGAGATGTTCAAGATATAGTCAATTGATGAAGGATAGGAAGGAATAAGAGGGAAAAAAAGTGATAGCTTTCTCCCCCTGTTTTATTTATTTGTTACTAATACTGTCATCTGCATATGTGAACATGACTTGTATCCTGATACCTTCTAAAGTCCTATATTCTGCCACCTTCAGAGACATGTTCATTCTTCTAACTGCTGCAGTCATAATGAGTACAAGTAAAATATTACTCACAGGATATCCATGCCTTATACCACTCTATACATTTATTTCCTAACTTAAGCATCCATTCACTAACACTTTTACTTTATTATTCTTAAATACTGTCTCAAAAATAAAGCAATGGGAAGCTAAAATAAAAAAGTAAACTATAATTTTTGTGTGTACTTTCCAAAATGTATTATTTATTTATTTATTTTTATTTTACATATGTTAACCGGGAAAGTCCGACTGGAGACAGGCCCATTTTCAACGGAAGCCCAGGGAAAAAAGCTCCAAGTACATAGATTCACAAAATTTTAAATATTTAGAATTAACTTACATATCAGGCAGACTAAGATTATAATAAAGTGATAGCAAATTGCACACACTCAAATTACATATGAACAGCACAAGTTAGGACATTCCATAATACATTCCAAAATAAGACAAGATATAGATAGAATCCATATATTGGTTATTAGACTTGTTGGAAATGTTGATACTGCCATCTTAACTAGAGAGTAAAGCATTTCATTTCATGTAGTCATGACTGGACTGTAGATAGGATGAGAAAAAAGCAGTTGTTATTAGGTTGTATATCATGCACAATTTCTCTTGCTATCATTAATAATTCTTGAGTTGTCCTTCCATATCACTATTGCAGTATTCTTTACCAAAGAGATTCCCTGCCAAGGGTAGCTCAACATCCGGCCATTATAACAAAGCCTTATGATTTTGCAGACATTGTATGTCACATGTATGCTCCCTGTCAAGGCATAGGGCATAAGAGGAAGTACATACCTCTGAACTTCTTTGCTACCAGTCTGAATGCCATCATTGATCATCTGTCTGAATGCTACTTCTTCTGTACTGGTTACTGAGACATTTTTCAGATAAGTGCCCCATTGGGGTATCTTCTTATCTTTTTCTCCTTTTAGTTTTATGAGGTTTACATGTCATCCAGAAAGGAAAAACATCAGTGGGGGCAGCATATTCCCCCATAAGGATCGTCACAAGCAGTGTCTCTTTTGTTTGGGTGCTGCTCTTGACCATAAGCAGTGTTCTACCTGCAAGCATTTGTTCCTAAGACCCTACATATTCATCTGTCATCCTTGCCCATTTACATGAGATCCAGCATCTTAAATTATTGACGCAGGGTGCTGTGGTCCCTTCAAAAAAGCTTCCCGACATTCCACCCAGTCAAAGGGAAGAAGCAGCACTAGAGATAGAAAAGCTGCTAAGAAAGAGAGTCATCCAAATAGTCCCTCCAGACCAGATAGGATCTGGATTCTACTCAAGACTATTTTTGGTGCCAAAGAAAACCGGGGACTGGAGACCAATTTTGGATCTCAGTGTAATGAACATGTTTGTGAGAGTACAAAACTTCCAGATGGTCACAATACAGTCTATCCTTCCGCTTTTGGAAAAAGACGATTGGATGTGCTCTATAGATCTTCAAGATGCGTACTACCACATAAAGGTGGACAGGCCATCAAGAAGATTTCTGCGCTTCCATGCGGGAGCCAGTCACTACCAGTTCAGAGTACTGCCCTTCGGACTCTCTACAGCCCCCAGAGTGTTCACAAAGTGCATGGCAGTTGTCACAGCTCACTTGCGACTTCAAGGATTCCAGGTGTTTCTATACCTAGACGACTGGCTCATTTCCGCCCCCACCAGACATTTACTGGAAAAAGCCCTGGCATACTCTCTCCTCGCTGCTCAAAGGCTAGGCATAACCATAAACTGGCAAAAATCCAGTCTCACCCCATCTCAGTCGACAGAATTCATAGGGGTTATCTTGGATACAAAAAACGGCAGAGCTGCTATTCCAGAGCACAGAATTCTAAAGATAAAGCAACAACTAATTCCAATCCTTTCAAAGGAAAAATCTATGGCTCACTCGGTTCTACAGCTGTTGGGTTCCATGGCAGGGTCCATCACCATTGTTCCCCTGGCCAGGTTTCACATGAGGCTTCTACAATGGCTACTGCTCACCCAATGGTATCCTTTTCAGCATCCTCTTTCAGCCGTGATTCGAGTAACCTACAGGTGCAAACAGGATTTAAATTGGTGGATGACACACAATCTCTCACAATGGTCTCATCCCTTCTCCCCCCAGCACCCCAAGGCCACAGTGACCACAGACGCCTCCCTGATGGGGTGAGGGGGGCTATGTCAGGGACAGACAGTCCAAGGCACTTGGTCCGAACTGGAGGCCCATCTGCATATAAATGTCCTAGAGCTGAGGGCAGTGCTTCTGGCGTTGCAAGCATTCCATCCCCTGCTGCCATCTGGGACAATTGCGATGCAATCAGACAACATGGCGGTGGTCTGGTACATCAACAAGCAAGGTGGAACCAAATCTTACCCCCTTTGTCGAGAGGCCATGAGATATGATAATGGGCGATGGCTACCAACCCTTTTCTTCTAGCAACGCACATTCCCGGGAGTTCCAACGTGATAGCAGACAGACTCAGCAGGTGCATTCTTCAACCTCACGAGTGGTCCCTGAATCCCTTGATAGTGGCAGAGATCTTCCACTGCTGGGGCCATTATTGCTGCGACCTCTTGCATCCCCGACCAACTACAAATGCAGCAACTACTTCACCCTGTTTCCCCCTCTGGGACAGTCACCCAGGGACGATCTAGTCCACGATTGGCCCCCTTGGTCTTCTTTACGCATTTCCACCCTTTCCCCTCATTCCCCAGTTTCTGAAGAAAGCCTGTCGGTTGAAGAGCAAGGTGATCCTCATAGCACCATATTGGCCTTGACAGATTTGGTTCCCCTTTCTTTGGCCGCACCTACAAGATCGACCATGGATTCTCCATCCAACACCGGAGTTGATCTCACATCCACAGAACCTGATTCATCCCAACTTGAACAGCCTGAAGCTCATGGCTTGGATACTCCAATTCCCTTGATTGCCAGGCAGAATGATCTTTCTTTACCAGTAAGTGATATTCTCATTGCTTCTCATAAGTCTTCCACTAGAATTACTTATCTGAGCAAGTGGAAAAGATTTACCTGTTGGCTGAAAGATAAACAAGTAGACCCCTTTTCAGCACCAGTGTTGATAATACTAGACTATCTGGCCGACCTTTTTCAATCGGGTCTATCGGTTTCTACCATTAGAGTTCATTTGGCTGCAATTTCTAATTTTCATGAGGGTGTCCAAAATTCCTCTCTTATGTCCCATAAATTGTGCAAGACCTTCATAAAAGGTGTGAATCATCTGAAGCCACCTTTTAGAGAACCTATTCAACCATGGGATTTATCATTAGTTCTACAAGCTCTGACAATGTCACCTTTCGAACCAGCCTCTTCTTGCGACCTCAAGTATTTGTCATGGAAAACCTTGTTTTTGGTTGCCATTACTTCTGCCAGACGTATTTCTGAGCTTCAAGCTTTATGTATCAAGAGTCCATACTTGATTTTTCATAGAGAGAGAGTGTCTCTGAGAACTAATCCATCATTTCTGCCTAAAGTGATCTCTGAAATGTCCATTAATCAAGCCATCAAATTGCCAGTTTTCTTTCCCAATCATTCAAACAGAGGAGAGTATTGCCTACATACCCTAGATATCCACAGGCAAATCTGTTTTTACTTAAACAGGACTAAACCCTTTCATAAATCTGACCAGTTATTTTTGGCCCTTTCTGGACCTAGATTAGGATCTGCTGTTGCTAAGGTCACATTAGCTAGATGGTTGAAGGACTGTGTGACCTTCATTTATACACAACGTAATATCTTGTTGCCTACTACCATTAAATCTCATTCAAAAAGGTCGGTGACAACTTCTGCTGCCTTCCATGCCAGAGCTTCTTTACATGACATCTGTGCAGCTGCAACTTGGGTTACACCTCATACCTTCATCAATCATTACAAATTGGATTTGGCCTCCAGGGGAAGAGCATCTTTCGGTTCTATGGTGCTCAGGAATGTCCTTCCATGAGAGCCTCCCAGGAATAGAGGTAGCTGGGGACTCTGTCCCATGCGTAAGGAATGAACGAGGATTAACAATATCAGATAACGAAGTTATGTCTTACCATAACGTTCCATCTGTATTGTTGATCCTCATTCAGTCATTACGACCCTCCCTCCTCCCCCCTCCTGTGGTTTCTAGTGGATCTCACCATCCGGTTCTCTTAGGTTATTTGACCAGAGGTAGCCTCTACATTCTTTTGACTTGCAAATTCAATCTGAGGTAACAGGGAGAGGGGGATTTTGGGTAAGAGTTTAGCTCGAGAGTTTGAAGCTGACGCGAGCTTGGAAAATGGCCGGCTCGGTTCCGAGGTCGGAACCGATACCCATGCATAATGACTGAATGAGGATCGACAATACAGATGGAACTTTATGGTAAGACATAACTTTTTTTTTGTTGTCTTGCCCCACTCAAGCCTATTTCTCAACAAGTCTCATTGCAATGTTGTGGAGTTAGCCGTCGGAGACATTTATTAACAGACAGTATATAGGTTCATAGGTTCATAGGTAAGTACTAGGCTATCTGCCCGAGGGCATTTATAAGCCTAGCCAGAGTGTGTCAGTTTTCCCCGTCCCATTGATTAATTAACTGAGCCTCTGTCAAGAAGAGCCAATGAAGTGATCCCAGGGGTGTATTATTTTCTGTTACCCATCCACTCGTCAAGGTTTCTCTTGAAGAGTGTTAGTGAGGGGCTCTACCTAATGTAGTTAGGAATTTTGTTCCAAAGCATGGGGAGTCTCTGTGACAGGAATCTATCCCTCCAGCATATTCTATTTATTGTTGTGGCGAGGTTTAGCTCACTAGAGCAATTGGCTCGCAGTGACTTGGATTTCTTTAGGTGGAGCATGCCCATCAATTCTGAGTTGGACATGGCTTTGTAAGTCAAGCAGAAATCACCTCTGAGTAAGCGATATGCCACTGAGTACAGCTGGAGGTTTTCCAGTCGGGCTGCATAGGACATATGTTTGAGGCCAGTAATCCTCTTGGTGAGGTACTTTTGTGGTCTTTCCAGCTGTTGGAAGTGTCTTGTGAGGTACATCCCAAACGGGGCATTGTACTCTATGATGGGTCTGATGAGTGACGAGTAGAGGGGCACTATAACCTCTTTATTTCTAGATGCGAACCCTTTAGTAATTAGATGGGCTACATAGAAGGATTTCCTAACTACTTTGGCAATATGATTGTCAAAGGAGAGATTACTATCTACCTGGGTCTCCAGATCTCTTATTACCTTTTCTGTATTAAGGGGGCTGCCACCTATGTGGTAATTCATGGGTGTTTTGTTTTTCCCAAACGGGATGACTATGCATTTTTTGGGATTTAGCTTGAGACCATGACTTTGACACCAGGTGTCCGTCTCAGTAAGGCACTTTTGGAGAATGTCCATGTCAGCCGGAGAGTCAATTATGGCTCCCAGTTTGCAATCATCGGCAAACTTGGTTAGCCATAGTCCTCCTTTGTTTGCCTATACTTCTGAGAAGTATATGCCGAACAGTAGGGATCCCAGGACTGAGCCTTGTGGGACACCACTTGTGACTGGTTTAGAGTTGGACCTGGAGCCTACTATTCTTACCATGTGAGTTTTGTCTGTAAACCAGTTGGCAACCCATCTCATGATGTAGGGGTTTATTTTCAGGCTGGTGAGTTTTTCTATAATTCCCGAGAGGGGAATGGTGTCAAAAGCCTTGGCGAGGCTGTGTGAACTACCTTACCCTCATCTATGGCCTTGGTGACTGTCTCGAAGAAGTCAACCAGGTTTAGTAGGCATGATCTGCCCTTAACAAACCGAACTGGGTCGGGTCAAGTGTTTGGAGGTTCCCAATGTCTTTGTTAATGAGTTCCATGATGATGTGCTCCATAGCCTTGCAGACCAGGCTAGTCAGGCTTATGGGGCGATAGTTACCAGGGTCAGTTGTGGAATGGAATAACCATTGCTATGCGCCATTCTGTGGGCATGTAGCCTGTGGAGAGACTGAGGTTGAACAGTGTGTTTAGGTGGGGGGTTAGTTCATTCTGTAGTTCATGCAAGACGCAGCCTGGGACACCATCTGGCCCCATTGACGCTGTGCTTTTGGCTTTTCAAAGGGCTGATTTCACCTGTGCATCTGTGATTTCCAGGACACTACACTTTTCCGGTATTGTTGTGGGCCCTTTTAGGGGTGAGAGGGGGGTGAAGTTTGCACTGAATCTATCTGCCAGGATGTTGGCAATATCAGTGGGTTCAGTATATTTTGTGCTATTTTGCAGTAGCTC
This sequence comes from Protopterus annectens, assembly GCF_019279795.1. Taxonomy (NCBI): domain Eukaryota; kingdom Metazoa; phylum Chordata; order Ceratodontiformes; family Protopteridae; genus Protopterus; species Protopterus annectens. The sequence goes on along the minus strand of NC_056731.1, from coordinate 765,758,357 downwards.
AGAGCATATCTGCGAGTTGCCACTTAGATTCTTGACATAGCTAAAGAAGGCTTTGTGGTTATCTTTCGAATCCTTGGCTATTTTTCTTTCAAAGTTAGCCTTGGAGGATTTTATGAAGGACCTTAGTTTCTTACTGATACTGATCAGGGATGTCTTTCCATCTTGGGATTTGCTTTTTTTCTGAACTAGTTTCTTCCGTCTATTGTATAGCCAGTTTATGGCAGGGGTCCACCAGACTGGTTTCCTTCTCTTAGGGGAGTGAGTCTTGGTTTTGCTAGGGATGGCACAATCCATGCATCCTTGTAGGTGCTCATAGAGTGCATTTGTAAAGGTTCCTGCATCTTGGACACTGTTATCCTTTAGCATGGGAGCTGTGAAACTTACCACCTCTGTCTTAAGTAAGGTGAAGTTTGCTATAGAACATTTTTTCACTGTGGTTTCCTTGGTTGGAGATGGTGGTGTGGTGTGGACATCCAGAGTGATTAGCTTATGGTCTGATCTAACCAGTGACAGGTTGACCCCCGGTGTGGAACACCTGTTGCCCATGTTGGTGATGACCAGGTCCAATATGTTTTCACTTCTGGTAGGGGAGTTTACCAGCTGATCCAGGGCATTTGAGTTGATAAATTCCAGGAAGCGCTGGACCTGTGAGTTTGTACTTGAGTAGTTTTCCCAGTTAACGGTAGGGTAATTGAAATTGCCCAATATCAGGGTGTTCGGTAGGACCTTCATGTTTTCCACTGTCTCCAGAAAGGCAGAGTGGTGGTCCTGGGTCATGGAGGGTGATCTGTAGCAGGCCACAATTTGCATTGCAGATTTGCCTGATGTTAGTTGCACATGGATGATCTTGGAGGTATCATGCTGCGCCACTAACCTGGAGGTGTAGGTATCCTTGATGAATATGGATACACCCCCTTCTTTTGTGTTTTGGTCCATGTTCTGTGGCCGAAATGTGTGGTATGAGTTGTAGCCTGGTAGTGCTGGGGTGCTCTGTGGAGCCTTGAACCAGGTTTCAGTTACTGCACAGATGTCGACGTTCTCCATACTGAGGAGTGCTTTGAGCGCATGCATTTTGAGATTTAAACTCCTGGCGTTGAGTAGCATAACCCTCATTTTTTTATTTGTGCTATTTACAGAGGTGGGTTTGACTTTTGAGCCTTGCCTAAAAAAGGCTCTATGGCGGCAGCAAGAGCCTTGGCCAGTATTCGAAAGCTTAGGGGTGACAGGTGCAAGACGTCTCTTGCAAGGCAATGAAGCCTGTCAAGCATGTCATCCCAGGTTGACAGACACTGGATCCCCTTTGAATGACACTAAAAGCTTAGCCAGTTGTTGAAATTGATCATTTTTTTCTTTATACTGCGGTATCATTCTTGATGAGGGCAGAATGCTACTTAGGGTCAGGGTCATACCCGCCTGTGCTACATGATCAGAGACCTCTTCCATGTCTCTTTTCATGTAGTCCAGGGAGGTACATCTTAGGTCATTCACATCAACATGAACAATGACAGAGTCATATTTGTACCTGTTCTGGAGTGACCTGAGTGCTTGTGTTATTTGGTGGATTCTGGCTCCCGACAGGCAGCTAACAGTAACTTTCTCCTTGTCCAGCCTAGTAAGTGGGACATCACTGTGCCTGACTATAGAGTCACCTATTACCTAGTGTGTTAGGTATGTTATTTCGCCTTAAGGGCTGTGATTGTGCGGCACACTGATTTTGTGTTTTATGTGTTGTCCGGTTTGTGACGGGAGGTGCAGGTTTTTTGGGTGTCTGCTTTGGAGATCTGTGATGCTTTTGCAGGTTTTTATTTAGAGCCTCCGAGTATGATTTTGTGTATTTTTGTGTATTTTTTGCCAGTGCTCTTTTAGTATGTCTCTGTGAAGCTGGAGGTGTGGTGCAAGTGTTAACCTTCTCCTCATGACTGCCCATTCCAGTCTTGGGTGGAAAGAGCTTAGCCTTCAATTTAGCTATATAATTGCATCTCTCGCATATGTTAATGTTTTGTGGTAGGAGGAGAGGGCTGTCTGTGTACATGAGGCAGTTGTAACATTGCCTCAAGGTACCCAGGTTCACCAGCTGGACTGGAGAGTATACCTGAAATTGCCCTTTGGTCATGCCTGAATAGTAGGGTGAGCTGCTAGTCACTTGGTTGGTGAGGGGTGAATAATGAGCCTTGCCCTGCTGGGCAATCAAGTGTTGGGGTATATTAGTGCTTACTATTAGGTCTGAGCAAGTGCTGAACTATAGGATGCTTTTTAAGTGCTTAGGTTAAGAGTTAGACTACTTTCAAGGGAAAAACTGAAGAGGAGACTTGGTGGAGCCGGGATAAATTTAGCCCTAGCTAACCGGCGCTGCCTGGACGTGCAAAACCATGCAAAAGTGTTTTTTACAGCAGGGAAATGAAAGAGAGAGAAATTATCCCAAAATGGCCTATAAACTACTAACTTCTGGGCAGGAACCACTCCTCCAGGGACAGATGGCTGCTCAAAGCTCCCTCCCTCTCTCACAGGTGAACAGAGAAACCTCCCTCTATCCAAGTATGGTATGGGCAACTCAGAAAATTGTAACACAGCCCTGAATTCAGCACTAGCCTGAAAACTGGACTATACTAGCTTAAAAAGGTGGGAAACAAGGAAAACATTTTTTTAAAAGATAAGGCAAAAACAGTAAAAAATACACTTAAAACAGCTTTAAATGACTACAAACCATAAAAATACACTCAAAACAGCTTTAGATGACTACAAGCAATCAGAAACAAATTACCCAATTAACCAGTAAAAAAATCTCAAAACTGAGCCCTGTTCCTGTAGTCTTCAATCAGACAAGTTCTAACTGCACACTCCTGCCACTGAGGTGCAGGGAAACCTTCTCCAAAAAAAGAAGGCCTGGATTAGTGCTCACGTTATACAAACAAAGCTAGATTCAGCAGGCCTGGATCTAGTCTATGCTACAGCAAACAAAGCGTATCAATTTCAGTAAGAAACAGTTCAAATATGTAGGCACTATAAGCCTTTAACCATAAATTCCCAGCTCAGAAGGTCAGAGTCCAGCCTCTCCTCCCACAAGAGTGCAGACCACGAACCTTCTTAATGTAAAATAACTGGCCTGAAGCCCAAGTGCTTAAACCAGAACTAATACACTTTTAGAATAACAGACACTGAGCCCTCAATCAGCAGTTCCCAACTTAGAAGGATGTAAGCTACCTGTTCTGCCACAACAGTGCAGACCACAAACCTTCTTAATGTAAAACAACTGGTCTGAAGCCCAAGTGCTTAAACCAAAAGGCTTAGAATGATAGCTACACTTTTATCAGGTTACTACCAAGCAGTAATAATTACAATTGAATACTTTTAAGAAGGCCTGGATTAGTGCTCAAGCTATGCAAACAAAGCTAGATTCAGCAGGCCTGGATCTAGTCTATGCTACAGCAAACAAGGTGTACCAATTTCAGTACGAAACAGTTCAAATATGCAGGCACTATAAGCCTTTAACCAGAAATTCCCAGCTCAGAAGGGCAGAGTCCAGCCTCTCCTCCCACAAGAGTGCAGACCACGAACCATCCTAATGTAAAATAACTGGCCTGAAGCCCAAGTGCTTAACCCAGAACTAATACACTTTTAGAATAACGGACACTGAGCCTTCAATCAGCAGTTTCCAACTTAGAAAGATGTAAGTTACCTGTCCTGCCACAACAGTGCAGACCACAAACCTTCTTAATGTAAAACAACTAGTCTGAAGCCCAAGTGCTTAAACCAAAAGGCTTAGAATGATAGCAACACTTTAATCAGGTTACTACCAAGCAGTAATAAATACAATTGAGTACTTTTAAGATGATGCAAAAGCAAAATAAAGTAGGAAGAAACATAAATACAGTAAAAACAGATGAAAAAAGTGCACATTTTTTTGAGTGAGCAAATGAGATGGGCCCAAGAGGAATATCCATATGCAAATTTACAAGAGGGGCGGGCAATTTCAAAGCCACCAAGATTAACACCAAAACAAAAGCAGGGAGGGTGAGGAACTAACTGAAAAAACAGAGCCACAATTTCCAGCTAGATAGTATTCAGTGCAACACAAATAAATCAATTTAAATGCTGTATTATTTGAAAAAATATACAGATAAAGATTTACTTAAATTCACTTATACATCCAGTTGATTTGATTTCATGTAGGTCTTAGCTGGCCAAAGCTCAGAGTTTAAGCAGAAAATAATCCAGAATGTACCACTTATATAAGGCAGAAACCGAATAACAATGAAGTGAACTACCCCCACTTATCACTGGCTATTCAAGAATTCTAACAAGCATTAACTGAAAAAACAGAGCCACAACTTCCAGCTAGATAGTATTCAGTGCAACACAAATACATCAATTAAAATGCTGTATTATTTGAAAAAATATACAGATAAAGCTTTACTTAAATTCACTTATACATCCAGTTGATTTGATTTCATGTAGGTCTTAGCTGGCCAAAGCTCAGAGTTTAAGCAGAAAATAATCCAAAATGTACCACTTATATAAGGCAGAAACCGAATAACAATGAAGTGAACTACTCCCAGTTATCACTGGCTATTCAAGAATTCTAACAAGCATTAACTGAAAAAACAGAGCCACAACTTCCAGCTAGATAGTATTCAATGTAACACAAATAAACCAATCTAAATGTTGTATTATTTGAAAAAAAGTGCAGATAAAGATTTACTTAAATTCACTTATACGTCCAGTTGATTTGATTTCATGTAGGTCTTAGCTGGCCAAAGCTCAGAGTTTAAGCAAAAAATAATCCAAAATGTACCACTTATATAAGGCAGAAACCTAATAACAATGAAGTGAACTACCCCCACTTATCACTGGCTATTCAAGAATTCTAACAAGCATTAACTGAAAAAACAGAGCCACAACGTCCAGCTAGATAGTATTCAATGCAACACAAATAAATCAATTTAAATTCTGTATTATTTGCAAAAAAGTGCAGATAAAGATTTACTTAAATTCACTTATACATCGAGTTGATTTGATTTCATGTAGGTCTTAGCTGGCCAAACTTCAGAGTTTACAGAAGACAGAAGTTGCATTTAGACTCTTTATTATTGCTGTTATTTTTAACAACTATGATGTTGTGAAACCTTTAGTAAACAAATCTGTATTTTATTTAAATGCAGGTGGGTGGGGTTACCCACATGACTGTTGAATGATATTGTTAAAATTACTATTCAGAAGGCAAAATCCAACCAAATCCATGATGTCTCCTACCTTTTAGCGCCTAAGTCTCCTGAGGAAAATACTATTAAGTAGAGAAGGCCAAATATAATAACTGCAAAATGAACTGTAACATGTTTTATTTTTAGCAATAACTAAATAAAACATAACAGCGATGAAAAAATGTACCTCAGAAAGTGAGAAACGCGTTTCTTCTAAAACCTACCTTTTCGTATATTGAAATGTTGCCAGTCCAAATATAGCAACGAATATGTGTAAATCTACTGTGACTGTTCATGTAACGAAATCAGTGCTGCATTGTATGGCATGTGCTTGTATGTGCGTGTGTAATATATATATATATATATATATATATATATATATATATATATATATATATATAGGATTTCTACATGGAAATATGGAAATCTCTTGGCTGCAGATGTGAAGTTTTTAACACAAAGGTGACTGATAATGTGACAAAAAAACCCACATAATACAGAAAGTAATGGACCTTAAAATATACTAACAATCCAGATACGTACTAAACAATCGCTGTTTGTTATGTGTGCATTGTATACGGCTTAGGAAAAAATAAATAAATAGAAGAAACGTGGGTTTTGCAATCAGTGTGCTACTTTTAAGAAGACGTGCAAACCAAAAAAAAAAAAAAAAGATGCTGAATTCATATAATTATCAATGTAGTTAAGTATCAGAACATGTGGGGATGGGAGAGGCATGCAGATAGTTTACTTGTTAGCTTTGCTGTCAAAACACACCACCAGCTCCAATGTAACGAAACACACCACACCAGGATAAGATAACAAACTTTACTGATGTATCCGGTTCCTCAGCTTACGCCTTCAAGGAATAAAGTATTACATCAAGTGGCCGTTTTTATACATCATGATTCCATTAATTGTTTAATTATTTAACACATTCAATTAACTCCTAAACTCATTTACAAAATCAGTGCCTTGAAGTACCCATGACATGTATCTCATGAAATAACCAAGATTATTTATATTTAATGTTATCTCATTTAAAATCATCAGATATAAATTAATTCATAGCGGATATCATGGAAAAACATAAGGAAATTGTTAACATAATGATGAAACAAAATTCATTCAATTGAATTTATGCTTTAATACTCATAAATGTATGACCTGATGATTTTATGACTATAAATATATCATTAATTTAAATAAGCATAATATTTGATATTTTAAAAAATTAATATAACCCCATATTAACCTACATAACTGTAATACATGTTCCAACATATCCTAAGCAATATAGAAAAACAATTATGTGCACATTTTTATTATTAATATTAACCTATATCTAAAACACATGAAACTACAACAAGGGTTCAGAAATTGTGAAAATTTGTGTCTAATTCCATATTTAAACCTCTAGGATATAACGTCCTAAAATTAATAATACATTTGGACTCCAACTGTAATAATTTACTAACCTCTACTTCTCCTTTCTGTGATTTGGGCTTGGCTAGCACACTAAAGAAGAGATACTCACCTGACCCATCATGGGAATGAATAAAATGTGCTGTTACCGGACTCTCCATTCTACCTCTTCTAATGTCACCCATATGCTCCTTGAAGGCGTAAGCCGAGGTACCTGATACATCAGTAAAGTTTTTTATCTTATCCTGGTGTGGTGTGTTTCATTGTTAGCTTTGCAGTTCTACTACTACTTCTTTAGAACCATGAAATGTTGAAATTTGCTGTTTTATAATATTTTTAACTCATTGCAAGATTTGTTTATTATATAAGATGTTTATTTTTGGATGTATCCATATACCACAACCCTTTCCCCTTTTCCCACATTTCCATGTGGTATGGATGTCACCTATGTCTGTGTGTACTGTATGTAACAGTGAAATGTTTTATCTTACACAGCTTTTGCCTAATTTTCATGCAAGCTCAACTATGATGTACTTTTTCCTTTCTGTTTCTTTTGTAACTTTTTTTTTTTTTTGCAGGACCTGTGCTAAAAATGGGTCTGGCATGGCTCAGTTGAACAACACTGGTAAATAAACGAATAAATAAATACATAAACAATAAAAATTATACTTCTCGGTATAATTACAAAACTGAGGACGCTTTCCAAAATAAAGAAAGACTTAAAATCAATGACAGTTTTTCTTGTAACCTATGTTTGTTAACTACTGACTAATGTTAAGTTGTCATTCTCGCCTTCATTCTTGCTGGATGGGTTCAGAGCCGATCCTCGGCTCCGACTCGGCCTATACTATAGCTTGAGAGCTATTTTTACCAGCTCGAGGCAGCCCTATAACCCACAATACCATGCGCTAACTCCCCAGATCTCGTTTGCCGCTTCGCTGCGAGGTTGCCTTTTTTACCGGCTCAGGTCAGTAAAGAGAATTTTTTCTATAGAACTAATTTTCAGGTAGTTTTTCCAGATAGATACCCTTTGTTAGGTCCCTATTCATTGTTTTATTCATTACAGCCCTTTTGTAGCCCTTCTTCCCTTCTTTAGTTAATTTTTATCTTTGGGCCTACGGGCTTTACCTTAGTTTTCCTCACCCCTTACAGTGTCTGTGTGTGGGTTTAGTCAGTTCCCTTAACTTTTTTCTAGTTTTAAGTTGATTGTGTGTGTGGACTGACTGTGATTACTGTGTATGCTGTTGTTAGGACTATGTCCAAAGACACTAAGGTCTCGGGATTCAAGAAGTGTGACTCGTGCTGTCAGAAAATGTCTCTGACAGACGGTCACACTTCTTGTGTCTACTGCTTAGGGCCTTTACACCTGCAGGACTCTTGTTCCATCTGTCAAGGGTTTAGTTCAAGAGTCCTGCAGGAGCATCATAATAAGCTCATCTTAAGGGGCTTATTAAAGCCCGATGACTCCCCGTCCAAGTCTGGCTCGGGGAAGTCTTCAAAAACCGCCAAACCCTCAGCTCCAGCTTCTGAGTCGAGGGCTGGCGTTATTGAGATGGCTCCGACATTGGTCCCAATCGGATCCGAGGCGGGCAAAGTGGTATCCGCTCCGAAACCTGCATCGGAGCCGACCCCAGCGCACAAGCTGTCTAGATCCCCCTCACTAGAATCCGTCCGATCGGCTCCGAGATCCCCTCTCCTATCGGAGCGGAGTCATAGGACTCACTCATCTAGGTCATCTAGGCTTTCCGACCACGACATTGAGAGGGTGGTCAGTAGGCTCATAAAATCTCAAGCACTAGCCCAAATGCTCCAAAGCCCATCTCACCAGACTGTGGCTCCTTCGGTACCGCTATCGATTCCTCCTCCAATTCACCTCTCGAGTTCGGAGCCGGAGTTTGTCGGAACCGTAACCTTGCCCACGTCGGAGCCGATACTTCCACCTTCAGCTCTGGTGTCGTTGGCTCCGACCTCTTCATTGGTTCCGTCCGTGGAGAGGTCCGGGCGCCGGGACTCCACTGTCGGCTCCGAGGGGGCGAGTGACATCGGACCCTTGTCCGACCCCGCTCTCCCTCTCGGAGCTTTGGCTCTGGTTAGTTCAGCCCCGACATCATTCTCGCAGCCTTCTCTGTCGGTGCCGGGAGCGGTTCGGGTCTCTTCGGAGCCGGGACTACCCTTGGTACCTGATAGGGGAGCCTTTGAGGTGATGAGGAGCGTGCTGGACCCAGTGTCCACTCCAAGGTTAAGTTCTGCAGCACCTCCCTCTACAGTGCCTGTTACGGTCTCTGGCCATCCTCCTGCATCTGACAGCAGAGAACCAAAGCATAGGGTACCCACTTTGGGTGTCTCCTCCTCTTCCGAGGCCTCCCCTGAAGCTTCAGGGGAACCCCCTAGGAAAAGAAAGCGCAAGAGGAAGCACATAGACTCCCCCGAGTCTGTCACGTCGGACACCGACTTGGATGAGTCGGAGGGTTCCCCGAGATCCCCCTCTGAGGATGTCTCTTTTTCAGACATCCTAGAGATCCTAAAACAGAGGGGAAATTGGTCCACTCTCAAACCCTCCGAGGACGAGTCGGTTTACCTTGACGCCCTTGGATCTCGCCCTTCCACCTCCTGGGTGTCTCCCCCTTTCGACCCACTAATGGAGGTAGTGGCTAGAAAGGTGTGGGCAGCTCCTGATTCAATGGAACCTACCCCTAGGAGGCCCTCTAAATTTATTTCTGCACCAGAGGACAAATCCTTTCTCACCAAAGGTGTTTCAGTTGATGCTATGGTGGTAGCAGCAGCCACTAAGAAGGAATTGGCTGATCCTTCTGTACCTGTTCATCCTCCTAACAAAGAGTCCAGGACCATGGACAGGTACGGCAAGCAGACATTTGCTTCAGCGACCTTTACTATGCGATCGCTGAACTATTTATGTCATTTCACCCGCCTTCAGAGAGATTTGCTCAAAGAACTGGGTGAAACTGTACAGGATCCTTCTGCTGCGGGGTATCAGGACAAGATGAACTCCCAGCTGGCCACCCTGAACTCCATTGTTAACTCCTCCATGCGGCTTATCTCCTACGCAGCCGATGGAGCGAGTAGGGCCTCAGGCACAGGTGTTGCGTTGAGACGTCACGCTTGGATGCGACTCTGTAACTTTGCCGATCCCTTCAAGGAGTCCTTCACCAACACCCCCTTTGATGGTTCAGAATTGTTTGGACCTCAGGTGAAGAATACCCTCACCAGATGCGAGCAAGATGGTAAGACTCTCTCTGCTGTGGGAGTCCATTTTTCCAAACCTTCTAGACCTTATCCTAAGGGACAAAGGGGTGGAAAGATGTGGTTCCGCAAACCTCAGGGAGTCGCGCCTGCCGCACATGGTGAATTTCCCCCCAGAGGCAGAGGGGGGAATAATAACAGACACCACCCCAGGGGCAGAGGGGGTCCACAGAACCAGGGTTCCAGGGAATCTTTCCCTCACCAACCCTTTCAGCATCCCTGAGAAGCTGCCCGACTGTCCGCCTTCGGAGGCAGTCGGGGGAAGATTATCTCTGTACCCAGAAGCCTGGCAATCCCTCTCCCAAGACACATGGGTACAGAAGATCATATCCGAGGGTTACAAAATTCCCTTCACTTCCCCTCCGGTACAACCGCCAAGACCCCTACCAGACGTACCACCCGCACAAAGGGGTCAGGCACAGCTAGAAATAAAAAAGCTGTCAGAAAAAAGAGTCATCCAGGCAGTTCCAGCAGATCAGCTAGGATCCGGAATCTACTCCAGATTCTTTTTGGTACCAAAAAAGACTGGAGACTGGAGACCCATTTTGGACCTCAGCAGATTGAACAACTCTGTTCAAAAGACAAAATTTCGGATGGTAACACTGCAGTCCATTCTACCCTTTTTGGGCAGAGACAACTGAATGTGCTCGTTAGACCTCCAGGATGCGTACTATCATATAAAGATACACAGGTGCTCCAGGAGGTTTCTCTGCTTCCGGCTGGGAGCCAGTCATTATCAATTCAGAACCCTGCCCTTTGGTCTCACCACAGCCCCCCGGGTGTTCACCAAATGCTTGGCAGTGGTCATGGCTCACCTGAGACAAAAAGGATTCCAGGTGTTTCCATATCTAGACGACTGGCTCATTTCCGCTACCACCAAGCAGCATCTTATAATGGCCGGGGATTACACTATTCAACTTTGCAACAATCTAGGTATTTCTATAAATTTTGCGAAATCCTCCTTGTCGCCTTGTCAATGTAGAAACTTCATAGGCACCGTATTAAACACCACAGAAATGTCTGCAACATTACCACCTCAGAGACTGACAGACATAAGGCGGATTGTTCAGTCCCTGTTTCAGTCCAACAGAGTTCAAGTCAAGCTAGTATTGAAAGCGTTAGGCCTCATGGCAGCGGCGATTCTTCTACTCCCATTAGCCCGCTTCCACATGAGGCTCCTCCAGTGGATGCTGTTTTCTCAGTGGTCCTTTCAACAGCTCCGAATGACTCACAACATCTTGATAACCCCATCATGCAAGAATCATCTCTCCTGGTGGATGGTTTCCCCTCAGCTTTTTCAGGGCGGACCCTTTGTCCCCCCCCCCCCCAGTTGCCACGGTGACAACGGATGCCTCCCTGTTCGGGTGGGGGGGGCACTATCAGGGCAGGACGGTCCAGGGCACATGGCAACAATTAGAATGCCACCTGCACATAAATGTCCTGGAGATGAGGGTGGTGCTTTTAACGTTGCAAGCCCTTCAGAGCTCTCTTCCCACAGGGACTATAGCAATTCAAACAGACAATATGTCTGTGGTGTGGTACATAAACAAGCAGGGCGGAACAAAGTCCTACCCCCTATGTCGAGAAGCACTCAGACTTTGGCAATGGGCGATTTCCTCTCAACGGTTTCTGATAGCAACGCACATCCCCAGGAAGTCCAACGTCATAGCAGACAGATTGAGCAGAACTATCCTCATGCCTCACGAGTGGTCTCTAAATCAAGCGGTAGCAGACAGAATATTTCAGAAGTGGGGCCAGCCTTGCTGCGATCTTTTCGCAACTCCTCAAAACAGCAAGTGCCTCGACTTCTTCACACTCTTTCCTCTACCAGGCCATGCCCCCAGAGACGATTGGCCCCGGGGTCTTCTATATGCCTTTCCTCCCTTACCATTGATCCCACAATTAATTCAGAAAGCAACCGCATTGAGATCCAAAATGATCCTCATTGCTCCGTTTTGGCCTTGACAAGTATGGTTTCCGTTCCTGCACAGTTACCTACTGGAACAGCCTTGGCATCTGGAACCCCTTCCGGATCTGTTGACCCATTTCACGGGCAAACTGCATCAGTCTCTTCATTCCCTCAACCTCACAGCTTGGTTGCTCCACTTCCAGCCATAGCCAGGCTTCCCCTTATTTCTCCTCCTGTCCGTGATATCATTCTGGCTTCCCATAAGTCCAATACTAGGAAGACATATGCGAGTAAATGGAAGCGTTTTTCGCTCTGGGCACAAGCTAGGTCCTTAGATCCTTTCCATGCACCCATTCATAAGGTTCTAGACTTTCTGGCGGAACTCTTTCATTCAGGGTCATCGTCAGCCACTATCAGGGTACAATTAGCGGCCATTGCTAATTTTCATGTGGGGCTCTCAGAAGCAAATATTATGTCCCACAAACTCTGTAAAGCCTTTCTCAAGGGCATCCTTTTGCTTAGACCTCCAGTTAAGGATCCGCCCCCACAATGGGATTTGAATTTGGTTCTAACCTCATTGATTCTGCCTCCCTTTGAACCTGCAGCCTCTTGCTCCCTCAAGCTTCTTTCTTGGAAAACTCTGTTTTTAGTAGCCATAACATCTGCCAGAAGGGTATCGGAACTTCAAGCCTTGTCTGTCCGTCCCCCTTATTTGGTCTTTCACAAAGACAGGGTAACTCTCAGGACAAATCCTTCCTTCCTACCGAAAGTGTCCTCTGAAGCAAATCTAAACCACTCCATTGACTTGCCTGTCTTCTTCCCAGACTATTCCAACAGGGCTGAACAGAAATTACATTCATTGGATGTTCATTGCCAACTACGGTATTATCTAGACAGGACAAAACAACTCAGAAAGTCAGACCAGCTCTTTCTCTCTTATGCTGCAGGAAAGAAAGGGCTTCCAGTATCAAAGGTTACTCTGTCCAGATGGTTGACATCTATTATTACCTTTGTCTATGAGTTGAGACACAGGCAACTTCCGTCTAGGCCTAAGGCTAATTCAGCCAGGGCACTATCAACATCAATGGCCTTTCAAGCAAGGTTACCATTAGATGCCATATGTGCAGCAGCTACATGGGCTTCCCAACATACCTTTATTGCCCATTACAAACTTGATATAGCCTCCAGAAATAGAGCTGACTTTGGTTCCACTATACTCAGGAGTCTGTTCCATTGAGCCACCCAGGACCAAGGTGCTAGGGACGCTGTCCCATCCAGCAAGAATGGAAGGTGAGAATGACAACTTAACATTAAGAAGTTATGTTCTTACCATAACATTCCATGTTAGTTGTCTTCTTCTCGCCTTCTTTCTTGCGTCCCTCCCTCCGGCCCCCTAGCCTGGACAGACTTGAGGTCTCTGAGTCCTTCCATTTCTTGAGATACAACATGTTACGGTTTCCCCGTATCTTTAGTGTTACTAGCAGGGAGTCCGTATTTGCAAATGAGGACTATAATAATATTTTTATACTATGTCTTAGCTTCCAAACGAGATCTGGGGAGTTAGCGCATGGTATATAAGGCTGCCTTGAGCCGGTAAAAATAGCTCTCGAGCTATAGTATAGGCCGAGTCGGAGCCGAGGATCGGCTCTGAACCCATCCAGCAAGAAAGAAGGTGAGAAGAAGACAACTAACATGGAATGTTATCGTAAGAACATAACTTCTTATTATGGCTTGAAACATGGGCCTCCCACCAGGTATAACAGGAGCTACTATGCATATAGTAGAACCTGGCATTTCAGCATCTAGCTCAAAGTCTAGCTATAACACATCTTGGCCTTTCTTCTTGTTAAACTCTTTGACCAGTCAATATACGGCACTGTTTTAAAACACATTGGTACTATTCAAAAGGATTCTTGATTAGCGAAAGAACATTATAAGCAGAATTTTATGCAAAATAAATAAATGCATAGAGAAAGGTAATACAGGACCATTAATTTCTTGACAGTATTCCAACCTCAGCAGGCACACAGTCACAACTTTTACAATCAACAAAGCATAACTTTAATGTAAAGGGTATGTCTGAAGGCTAGGAGCAGTTGAGATGTTAAGTGTGATAGATTACATCCTTTTTTGTTCTTTGAATAATAATCCATCAATGAATGTACACTTGTGTCTCTTAAGTCTGTACCTAAACCTTTCTCCAGTTGAACGACAACAAAGCAAGCTGGTTAGTCCAACAGACTACCATACTGAGTATATATTTCTAAGCATTTCTCACATAAATTAGGAGTTATGGAAGTCAGAGTATGTTTAAACCTGTCCTAAGTAAAAACTTACAGTACGAACATGCATATAACCTGTTTGATGCATTTAGAAATGATTGCGCTTCTAAAACACTTTTATAGTAGCAAGCAAGGTGCAACTGATGAGACCTGCTGTTCTTGAGGTTGCATGCAAAGATACGTACCGCATTTTTAAATGTGAAATATAAAAAGAGCACGAGGCTGTCTTAAACATAAATGTAATAATAATAATAATAATAATAATAATAAGACATTTTTGGCGACAGCCCTGCTTTAGTGAACAATCCATTTGTGTTTTACTTCATATTAGTTAACTTCTCTACAAATGTGAGTCTGGTGCAATCATGCCCTGCATCATGCACAAAGCATACTCTTAACAACAACGATACTCAATAAAAAAGGGAACTGTGCCTTGCAGTGAGTTTTTGTAAGCCATATATACTTTGGGAAAGGAGACTGTGTGTGTGTGTGTGTGTGTGTGTGTGTGTGTGTGTGTGTGTGTGTGTGTGTGTGTGTATATATATATATATATATATATATATATTATAAGCGTCTGCAAAATAAACTGCAAACTAATAAGCTTAGTAACTAAGCTTATTAGTTCGTGGTTTATTTTGCGGCTTAGCTTATTAGTTCACGGTGTCCCTGTGAGGAAGCCTCAGCTCCCCAGGGCGCCACTGCTTACACTTTGGGAACCCGTGCTCTAAGCTTTTGCCTTCTACTGAACTACTTCCTTCAAATAAAGGACAGTAGAGCTATGAAACGGCTGGGCAAGAAGGTATATACTGCTGCCACCTTAGCCTTATGGGCTATTAATTATCAAACCCATATGACTAGGTATGTTTTAGCCCTTCTTTCTCAGGCTTCCCATGCATTTCTGACCTTCTGGATTTTGAAGGGAAGGCCTCGGCCCTTTCTATGCTGGGCTGTACTTCTCAAGTAGCCCACTACTCTATTAAATGTAGTTATGATGCAGCTGATGTCTCCTCTAGAGCTGCTGCTTTTGGTTCTGCTTTGAGACATTATTCTTCGCTTTGTCTCCAGCCTTTGCCTGATGATATCAAGGCTAAACTGTTGGATGTTCTTGTTGATAATAATAACCTATTTGTTTCTGTGGCTGCTGAGCTTTTTAAGTCTTTGTAGCATAAAAGGAAGGCCTTGTAGGACTTGAAGCATATATTTGTATCCTTTATTCCTAAGTTCCAGAGGAATTATCCATCTAAATCTGCCTTTGTTTGCAGACAGCGTCGGCCTCCTTCCAAAGGTAAGATGATTTCTAGGCAGGTTCCTCCCACTAAATCTACTCAGACTCCTACTTTTCAAAAACCTTTTCAGTTCAAGACAGGTTCTGTCTGACTGTTAAGCATCCTTTTTGCTTGAGTCAGGTTTCCTTGTCCCTTCTTCTTTTCCTGTCCCTTCCCAATTGGTTAAGAATCACTCAAGACTCTTGGGTTCTCTCTGTCATCTGTCAGGGATACTTCATAGTATGGAAATCCCTTCTTCCTTTTTTCTGGACATCCCTCAACCTCTTTGGGAACAGCATTCTTTCTTTCCAGAACATCTTCAGGACCTTTTGGCATAAGGAGCCATTCAAGCTGTGCCCTCTTCCCAGGAGGGGAAGGGGCTTTTATTCCAGAATATGTCTTGTACCCAGAAAAGAAGACACCTGGCGACCCATTCTGGATCTTTCTCATCTCAACACCTTTCTGAAGGTCCCTTTTTTCAGATGTTATCTCTTCAGACAGTGTTTCCTGGTCATCTTCCCCAGGCTTTCCTGGTCTCCCTGGATCTCGAGGATGCTTATCTTCATATCCAAATTTGTCCC
Organism: Protopterus annectens; assembly: GCF_019279795.1. Classification (NCBI taxonomy): domain Eukaryota; kingdom Metazoa; phylum Chordata; order Ceratodontiformes; family Protopteridae; genus Protopterus; species Protopterus annectens. The sequence goes on along the minus strand of NC_056731.1, from coordinate 765,742,436 downwards.
CTTTTCAGGTAGTTTTTGCATTTCTCTGTTTCCTCTTTGCATTTTCAGTTCTCTGTTTTGTCCTTTGGCCTTTTTACTGTCCCAGGGTTATTCACCAAATGCCTTGTTACTGTGATTGCCTTTTGCACGATGAGAGGTTCAAATCTTTCTTTATCTGGGTGATCTGCTCATTCTGGCTTCCTGTCCTGAGGTCTTAATTCAGCACATGAAGTAAAATATTTATCTCTTACAAAGTCTTGGGTTTACAATAAACTTGCAAAAATCAGTCCTGGTTCCTTCTCTGGTTGATGTGTTTCTTGGTTGCAGGCTCAAGATCATTTTTATGCTGGCTTGCATGTTTCTTCCCAAGGCTGTTTCTCTAGTCACCTTTTTTCAATCCTTTCTTCCTCTGGTTTCACTTACAGCCAGGGAATTTCTCAGGGCACTATGATTCATGGCCTGTACTATACCTATGCTTTCTCTTGCCAGACTTCATATGAGAAAACTACAGTGGTTCCTAAAGTCAGTATAGTTTGTTTCAACACTGTCATCCACTAAGTTTTCCAGTCCCTCTTCTTCCATGCCTTAAACTCAAGTTTCAGTGGTGGATTCATCAGCTGTCTCTCAAACTGAGACTTCCTTTTCAGCCCCAAGTCCCCGCTCAGGAACCTTTCTTCTATGCCTCAGATGTAGGGTGGGGGGCCTCTTTTGGTTCTCTCAAAGTCCAGGGTCTCTGGTCTTCTCATCAGAGGTCAGATCACATCAATGTCAAGGAGATGAGAGCTCTCCTTTTGCCCGCCAGACTTTCCATTCCCTTTTTTCTTTCAGGGCCTCTCAAAATCTTCAAAGACAATACCACAGTGATGTGATACATCAACAAGCAAGGGAAGACACAGTACTACCTTCTTTACAGACTGTCTCTTCAGATTTGGGGCCTGGCTGTCCAGTACCAAGTGACTCTTCAGGCTATGTACATTTCTTCAGAGCAAAATACAGTGGCTGACTGTTTGAGCAGGTCCAAAACACAGACTCATGAATGGATGCTTCACAGTGGTGTGTTTCTGGACATTGTCCATCAGTGGGGTACTCCTAGGGTAAGTCTTTCTGCCTCCTCTTTGAACAGACAACTTCCTCTTTTTTGCATGAGTCCCAAGTCCTCTGGCTTGGAAGGTGAACGCCCTCTCTTTTTCTTGGAAGGGGATTTTTCTTTATGCCTTCCCTCCCTTTCCTCTCATTCCGAGGGTTCTTCTCAAGATAGAACAGGACTCCCCCAAAATCTTGTTGATGACTCCCTTTTGGCCCAGACGGCATTGGTTCTCCCTTCTCCTAAACCTAGCCAGGGGCAATCACCACATGTTACCTCACATGGTGGACCTACTCACACAGGATAAGGGTCTCTAATCCATCTTCACTTGTCTACCCTTCAACTGACATTGTGAGTGATAGGGTTTTGATCCCTTTTAGGCACCTTTTTATGAGGACATGCTGAGGGTCCTGCAGGAGGCCAGGAAACCCAATACCAGGAAATCTTATGGATCCAAATGAACAAGATTTTCTGTTTGGTGCCTTGATCATAACCAGGATCCATTTTCTTTGGTGGTTCCTCTGGTTCTTTCTTATCTGTGTGAATTGCTCCATGCTGGGTTAGCATGTTCTTCTGTTAAAGCTCACCTCTCAGCTATTTCTGTTTGTCTGCCATTAATACCTCCTCTGCCCTCTAGGTTTGAGTTCAAGCAATTTTTTTCAAGGTGCCCTTCATATCAGACCTCCCAAGAAACCTATCACACCTTCCTGGGACTTTAATTTTGTACATAAAAAATTGACCTAGGCTCCTTTTCAGCGTACAACTTCAGCTTCCTTACAATATTGTACTTGGAAGACTGCTCTTCTTTTGGCCCTTGCTTCAGCCAAGAGAGAATCTGAACTCCAGGTTCCTATGGCTGTCTCTTCATTCTGATCCGTCTTTTATGCCCAAGGTGGTTAACAAATTGTCTCTTAATCAGTCTATTAATTTGCCCTCATTTTTTCCTTTTCCATAGTTTGCTAGTGAGAAAGATCTTCACACCTTGAATTTGCATAGACAGCTCAGGTATTATTCAGATAAGACTAAGGCCATTTGCATGAACAACTTTTTATATCCTTTCATTCCAGATCTCTAGGTGTGGTTGTTTCTAAGCAAACTATTTCCTCATGGATCTCTAAGACCATTTCTTTTTGTTACTCTTTTCATGGAAAAAGTCTTTCTGCCTCAGTAAAGGCTCATTCTACTAGGGCTATGGATTCCTCTGGTGCTATTTCAAAGGCTTGGATACCACTTCCATCCTTATAGCTGCTACTTGGTCTTCTGTCCATATCTTTACTAAACATTATAAATTGGATGTTGTTTCCAAGCAAGAGCTGGCTTTGCCAGTGCTGTCCTGCATGGGTTTCTTGAGGGTTCTTCTGGGCCTTCCCAGTCTATAGAGAGATAGTTAGTCTCCCATAGAGGGTGACCTGTAGTTGGCCAGGACATGGTAAGAAACCTTGTCTATGGAGA
>NC_056731.1:765729921-765734921 GCF_019279795.1 Protopterus annectens | reverse complement strand
GGACTTTCACACTTAGAGCACGGAGCTACCTAGCCCACATGATGTGTTTATAGAAATACTTGACTAAGGATCTCAAGTCCCTCTCATGTAACCTCCCGATGGGCATTCAGAAAACAGTGGAGTCTCAGCTGTCTACTTTACAGTCAATGTCCAATATATCCATGTGTCTGCTTTCTAACACACCTGATGGTATGGCTAGAGCAGCAAGTACCAGCAATCCACAGGCATGCCTGGAAGTGATTGTGTGACTTTGTGGAAGGCTTCATGATGTCCTTCCTTAATGTCCCCTTTGATGGTTCCACTATTTTAAGGCCAAAAGCTAAGGAAACTCTCACCAGGAGCAAGCAGGATGTGAGACCCTTTTTGCAATTGGAATCTGCTTCTTCACCCCTCAGAGAATTTTTTTCCAAGAATCAGACAGGTAGCAAGAAGATGTGGTTCAGGAAATTTCAAGGGTTCAACCAGGATGCTCTTGCAGACAGGTCCTTCTGAGGCAGGGGGGGGGGGATTTCAATGGATGCCACCTTAGGGGAATAGATGGACTGCAAATGTAGGATTTTGTGGTCCCTTTTATGAGAAATCCTTCCAGCACTCCTGAAGGATTTAAAACGAAAAAATGGTTCCAAACCACCAGTGAGATAAATCTGCAGTTCTTTATTATGAATCCAACAACAGGTGAGCACTTTCATCTACAATGTGAGACTTCTGAAGAAGTCTCACATTGTAGACGAAAGCGCTCACCTGTTGCTGGATTCATAATAAAGAACTGCAGATTTATCTCACTGGTGGCTTGGAACCATTTTTTTGTTTTACATTTGTTGGATTGGACTGATTTGTTTGACTCCTGAAGGATTGCCCGACTGCTGCATTTTGGAAGAAGTGGAAGGGGGCACTTATCCCTGCACCTTCAAGCCTGGCAGGCTATCTTATCAGACACTTGGATGCTGTGGATAATCATCAGAGGCTATGTAATTCCTTTTACATCCCCTCCCTTAAAGAGAAAAAGGATACTCAGAGTACCACCCAATCAAATGAAATCTGCAACAGCAGAAGTTTGAAATCTGTTGGAAAAAAGAATCATCCAGCAGGTCCTCCTAAACCAATTAGAATCTGGAGTCTGTTCCAGGTTCATTTAAGTTCCAAAGAAAGACAGGGGATCTAAGGCTAATTTTGGACCTCAGACATCTGAGTCAGTTTATAAAAGAAGGTTATGGATGGTCACAGTTCAGTCTATTCTACCTCTTTTAAGGAAGGACGTTTGGATGTCCTCTGTAGATCTCCTAGATGCCTTCTACCATGTTAAGATATTGAAGCAATTGAGAAGGTTTCTCCATATCTGGCATGGAGCCAATCACTTCCAATTCAAGGCACTGTGCTTTCGTCACACCACATCCCCCTGGTGTTCACCAAATGCATGGCAGTAGTTGCAGTGTATATCAAGACTGCTAAGGTTCTGAGGTCCAAAATATACTAGACAATTGGCTCCTCACTGCCCCAACCAGGGATCTACTACTCCAGCAATGGGACTTCTTGCTCCAACCTCTTCAACATTTAGGGATCACAGTCAATCCCACTAAAAGCAAATTGACACCCATACAACAAACAGAGTTCTTCGGATGCCGCCTGAACACAAGCAATCAGACAGCTACTTTCCCAGAGTCCAGGATTGTATCACTACATCAGACAGCCTTGAAAGTTCTTCAAAACCCCTCCTCTCCTACAAGACCTCTACTACGATTGCTAGCGCTAATGGTTTCAAGAATAATGTTAGTTCCCTTGACAGATGCTACATGAGGTTTCTTTAGTGGACCCTTTCTGTACAATGGTCCCAGCTCTTCCAGCCTCTTCATGTCTCAGATTTTTCTAACAGCAATTTGCAAGTCCCACATCACATGGTGGTTGACCTCCATAGGTATTTGTCTTTTAGAAGGTTGTCCCTTTTCTCCAGATCTACCCATGGCTATAGTAACTATGGATGATTCCCTCCTGGGGTCCAGGGGACATTTTGAAGGGAAGACTGTTCAAGGTTCATAGTCAAACATGGAGGTCAGTCTCTACTTCAATGTCCTGGAGATGAGGGCAGTTCTACTAGCATTGCAGACTCTCCAGGACTGTCTCCCCATAGTCTGGTATATCCACAAGTAGGGCAGAAACCATTCATATCCTTAATGCTTGTAGGCCACGAGAGTGTGGCAATGGGTGATGTTTTCCCATCACTTTCTCATACCAATGCATATTCCAGGGACTTCCAGTGTGTTAGTGGACAAGTTAAGCAGATCCATCCTCCTACCTCATGAGTGGTCACTCATTAAAGCAGTAGTGAATCAAATCTTCAGCCACTGGGGTCAACCATGCTGTGACCTTTTTGCTTTGTGCCTAACCTACAAGTGCAGCTGTTACTTTGTCCTAATCCTTCCCCAGGGTTAGTCACTGAGAGACCCTCTAGTCCACAATTGTCCCCTGGGCCTTCTATATGCCTTCCCTTTTCTCTGATAAGAAAGATCATTCAAAAAGCAAGGAGGTGCAAGGCTAATGTCATCCTTATTGCTCATTTCTGGCCCTGGCAAGTGTAGTTCCCATTCCTCTGACTTCATCTATTGCATCCTTCCTGGTATTAGACTACCATACAGATCTTCTTACTCACACATCCAGGCAACCTTGCCTGGCCCAAGAGACAGTGAAGCTAACCACTTAGTTCCTCTAACTTGGACAGAGATGCTAGGCTTTCCACTCAAATGGTTCTTAGTATGTTAGTATCTCAAAAACCGAGTACCAGAGAAGTTTACCTGAGCAAGTGAGAGAGCTGTTCTATTTGGGCATCTTTTAAGGGGATAGATCCCATTTCAGCTCCTCTTCTTTCCTTTTTAGACTTCTTGTTAGATGTTTTCCAAAAAGGATCTAGCTTTTCAGCAATCAAAGTGCAATTACCTGCTATTTCCAATTTCTATATTGGACACAATCAGCCATCTATAGATTCTCTAATGATTTCCAAGGCTATTCTAAAAGGAATTTTCTTATTGAGACTTCCCATAAGGAATCGTATGCCTCCATGTGACATTACTGTCACGTTTCAAGTGTTAACAAAACCTCCTCTTGAGCCAGCAGTTTCAGCAGACAAGTATCTTTATTGGAAGACCATTTTTCATGGTGGCTTTCACTTCAGCTGAAAGGATTTCTGAGTTACAGGCACTTTCTTGTAAACCTCCTTACCTGATTTTTCATAAGGATAGAGTTTCTTTGTGAACAAATCCCATGTTCATCCCAAAACAGGCATCCACGATGAACATTAATCAAACCATTAATTTTCCAGTATTCTTCCCAAAAACTTCTAACAAAGAAGAATATACTCTGCACCTATTAGATGTCCACATACAGCTTAAGATTTTATCTCCACAGGACTAAAGAATTTAGGAAATCTTATTAGCTGTTTGGAGCTTTTTCTACAGCCCAGATAGGCCAGAATGTTTCTAAAGTCATGCTGCAAAGGTGGTTGTTAGACTGCATAACTTTTGTCCACAAAAAATTGTGACTGTCTTTAACCAAGAAACCAAGAGCTCACTTAACAAGGTCTGTTGCCACTTTTACTGCTTTTATGTATAGAGTTCCTGTAGATGAAATCTGTGCTGCAGCAACTCAGTCCATGGCTCACACATTCCTTTGCTATTACAAGCTGGGTACAATCAAGATCCTGTACATCTTTTGGCTGCACCATTCTCAGAAATGTCCTTCCTTTCTTGATACCTCCCAGGTTTGTGGGAGCTGGAGAATTAATCAAAGGGTTGAATCAGACGAAAAAAAAATACATCGGATACGAAAGTTATATGCTCAACATAGCGATACATCTGTGTTGTCTTCTTTTCATCTGGTTCAACATCCCTCCCTCCTTAACCCTTCCAAATTTCTCACCTGATGCTCCTCTTTAACTGAATAGCCCTACCCAGGAACCTTGCCATTACATAACTTCATTTGTTTGTTCTCTCCAAGATATATATTGTGGTGTAGAATTTTAAATACTATTTTTTATGAGATTATAAGAAATTCTTTTTATTAATAAGTAGGCAGACTTGAGCTGAGGTATTTTAAGGAAGAGAGGGATTATGCGTAGGGGTGGAGTCAGAACCCTCAATCCACAGCTTCTATTGGTGCTGAGGTCAGATCTGATAACCCAAAGGTTGAACCGGATGAAAAGAAGACCACACGGATCTTTCATTATGGTGAGCACATAACTTTTTTCTAACTATTTCACTCCCATTTTTCTGCTTGTTATTATTCATATATAACTCGAATTGTTATCTCTACTCAGCCAATTATGGGCATGACATTGATCATTTGTGATCTGTGCCCTACCCTGGTAAAAGAAAAAAAATGGTATCACACAATTATATTTCATATAGATTTCTGCATCAGTTAATTGATTTGAGCTATACGGATTATTTTTTATTAAATCAGCCCTGAGTTTTTGGATGCAGACATACATACTGTAGATATTATTTTTCCTACTGCTTGTCATAAGCTTTCCTTGCATTCCCTTAATCATCTTCACACATTTTCTGTGCAAGCCATGTTTACAGTTTGTAGCAAAGTAGTTTGAATGATACTCTAACTGCAGCCTTACCAGTGTCTTGTACTGAATTAACACTGTGCTTACACATCTAATATTCTGTCTTATCACCCCATCATGTTTTAGTCTGTGCCATAGTCAAACAACAATGCTTTGTAAATTCTATATTTTCATTTACTGTTACATCTAGCTCTTTCTTCTTTGACCACTTGCAAAATCTCCCATTTAAACCATAACTGTAATGGTATTCTTTGTAATTAAACTTTCACCTTTGTTTTTGTTCTCACTGAACTTCAGACCTCATTGTGCCCTATAGTTACAGCATTTATACAGACTTGAAGCATTCCACCCCGTTCTTTGGTCACTACTTTCACCACCTTTAATATAATCTGCTTCCCTTTATAAATGCTAACCATCTTCAAACATCAGATGTACCATA
>NC_056731.1:765724921-765727421 GCF_019279795.1 Protopterus annectens | reverse complement strand
TACTCTTTGAGAATCACCAGCATCAGCTGAAGTACCATCTGAAAAATAAGGTTTTGCTATACTATCTTTTAGTGCACAGACATCATTAATAGTTTCATGAATCTCAATATTTGAATACCCTCTGTCCAAAACATCAGTGGTCATACTATCAAAAACCATATCAAGTTTCTCGTCATCAATCATTATATAGTCTCACGGCCCTAAGACACTGAACCTTAAGAACGTTCCTTGGAACATGTCAGGGGTGCATTCTGGATTTATGTAGTAAATTATTCCTTCTACATGGTTTCCTGTATATAGAAGTATCACCTAACATATTCCTAGTCACAGTCACGTCTAGAAAATCAATACTAGTATCAGACCATTTGTGACTAAACTTAAGGAATGTAGTGGTACCATACAATAATTCTGTAAACTGAAACAGTTTCTCTACTGACCCAGTCCAAACAATAAAGATATCATCAACAAAATGTCTGTAAAAACTAACATCTTCTACAAAGGGATTGCCCTTAAGCACATTCTCTAATTTCCACTGTGCTAAATAGCTATGCCAACTTTCTTTTGGTAAAAATCTCTCTGAAAGATGAAAACATTATTCCCTAGAATCAATTCAAGTAACATATAGTCCATCAATAACTTATTAGTAGAAAAATCACTCTGACTTGACAAAAATAGTCTAACGTTCTCTATCCCGTCATTGTTTGGCATGACCGTAAAATGAGAAATAACATCTAAGGTCACAAAAATAAAATCAATTTGTCTATCACTGCCAACTTCATTGAACCACTTAGATAAATCAGTCAAGAAAATATTAGTGTCTTTCAGCATGGTTTTAATATTATCCAAAACCGGTCTCAGAGTTTTCTCCACAAAAATAGATAGTGTTTCAGTCAGCCATCCACTGATCGACACTAAAGGTCTTATTGGAGGCTTATATAAGTCCTTGTGAACCTTAGAAAAATCATATATAGTAGGAATCAACTATATATAGTAGGAATCAATGGATGTTCATCTGTGAAATAACCAAAAGGTTCTTCTGTAATGAGATCGGTCATATGCATGTCAAATATAATGAAATGTACTCTATGTATTAAACCTTTAATTTTGTAGTTATACAACTGTATATAAGTATTTTCATCACTCAACATATCAGACATTTGTTGTAGGTAGAACTGTCGATTCTTGACAACAGTACTATCCCACTTTATCATCTGGGCGAATTTCCAAATAAGATGTTTCATGTAAGTCCTTCAAAGCTTCTTGTTCCTTAGCTGTCAAGTTATAAAACAAAATCCTATGTTTAGCAGATAAAGTATCATGAATTTCTTCTTCACATAAATTAACAAAAGAGTCTATCGAGGGACATACTTTGGCTATAAAAGCAATAGGCTTCTTATTATTTGCAGTCATTTGTTTTGGGAACATTTGTGTAAGTAAGATATTCCTGGCAAAAAAAGTCTCAAATCTAACTAGCAATACATCAGCCAAGCCTATACGCTTTGCCGGTATGAAAAACAGGCCTCTATTCAGCTCTGCATATTGTTCAACTGTTAGCTCATAAGATGAAATACTAAACAGTAAACCATTGGTTTTCTGTTCCTTGTATTCATACCTGTTGGTACACCCTTGTGAACTTGTTGCCGTATTCATCCCCTTCTTGTCCAGCTCCAAGACTGATCTTTCCTGTAATCTCTCTCTATCGGTAATGGTTCTGATAAAAAAGGGGTTGAAGGTGCCGTCATATTGGAAGTTGAAGGTACAGCTGGATTACAGACATTATTTTCCAGCATAGTCTTTCTAATAGGATCACCATCTCATACAACCTCTGGTATTGTAGACTCCTCCACCTTATGTGTATACACTGTCTGTTAGAGACCAAGCCACTGTTGCTTACCCATGGGTTGTACATCCAAGAGAAAACATGCCCTTTGTTAAAATCAGATATGTCCAGCTGCAGTTTGTTGTGTTTGGCTCCCTGTAATCATAATTCATATTCAATAACACTATCGTACATCTCATCAAGACATGTTCTACAAGTCTTGGATGTAAATGTAGAAGATGTATTCCTCTGCAAGCCCTCAATCTCCTTAAGCAGAGTAGCCTCAATTGGTCTAAAGAAATCGATCAAGAGCTGCAGGTAGTTATAACCCAATTGTAAATTCAGCATTTGCTATTTATTAAGGAGCTCTGAGAAAGTGTTCCTGTAAGATTCGAATTCCTCAGGGAATAACCTTGTGATATAATGCAGCCTCAAAGTGCAAGTTGCCATTGGAACTATTTGTACTTATTAAGCTTATTTTCAAGATCTGATGCTATCTGTGTTATTATTCATTATGGATGGGTCTTGGAAACAACCTCGGCTCTGAGCAAGCAACTGATGGACAGATCCAGAGCTCAAGTTCCTCCTCTTCCCATAATTCCCTGCTGACCTGTAACCCACAGATCTCATTTGCCACTGAAACACTAAGGACGTGAAACAAAAAAGGCGAACCAGGAACAA
>NC_056731.1:765554921-765719921 GCF_019279795.1 Protopterus annectens | reverse complement strand
ACACAGAAAAACATTGTATAACTACTAACATATTATAATACACTACTCTCTTCTCACACTGCATTCTTACAGAAAGGCCCCCAAACCAAGAATCGACAAGCTGCAATTAATATCCAAACATAGTTATAGGATCAATGGTTCACAGATTTATAGGAGGTTACTATGCTAATGGCCATAGGACATTTACCAGACTAGCCATGTTATACCCATGTTCCCATAGGCCATTTTCCTTTTGCCTAGACTTCTGAGAAATAGATTTCAAACAGTAAAGGGTTCAGCATAAATCTATAAACCCATATAGTAACACTAAAGAAATGACTAATAAATGAAAACTATAATATGCTGTGGGGTTAAATCTCCCCCAAAGACTTCTTCAATAGTTTCCCATGCATGTACAACCACAAAAATGAAAGTTCCCCTAATGACCAAAAGCAAATAACATCAAAATATATAATTTCCCAAGGTTTCCTTAAGCAGTTTGTCCATGTATGCAAAAACACCAAATTGAAACATTTTCCCTAATGACCTGTTGAATAGCCTGTCCATGTATGCACATAAGGAGGAAATGACATAAAAAATGAATAATTTCCCTAAGGTTCCCTTTAATTACGTTTCCATGTATGCACAAGCACAAAAATAAAACATTTCCCCCAATGATTTCTTCAGCAGTCTGTTTGCATGCATAGTAAGCATAAAATTACATCAGAATGAATCATTTCCCCCCAAGGATCCCTTGCGTCATTTGTCCATTTATGCACAAGCACCGAAATTAAACATTTTCCCCAAAGACCCCTTCAGTACTTTGTCTATGTTTGCCCAAGTACTAAAATGAAACATTTTCTCCAATGACCCCTTAAGTCAGGTTTGTCCATGTATGCACAAGCAACACCAAATGACATCAAAATGAATCATTTCCCCCAAGGTTCCCTTAATTACTTTTCCATGTATGCACAAGCACAAAAATAAAACATTTCCCCAATGTATTTTTCAGTATAAGTGAAAACAAAATTACATCAAAATCAATATTTTCCCCCAAGGATCCCTTGCGTACTTTGTCCATGTATAGTACGCACAAGCACAGAATTTAAACATTTTCCCCAATTACCCCTTCAGTAATTTGTATATGTATGTACAAGCACTAAAATGAAATATTTTCTCCAATGACCCCTTCAGTCAGGTTTGTCCATGTATGCACAAACACCAAAATGAAACATTTTCACCAATGACCCCTTCAGTCAGGTTTGTATATCCATAACTGCCATTACAAAACAATCACACACACACACACACACACACACACACACATTTCGTATCTATCTATATATATATATATATATATATATATATATATATATATATATATATATAGATAGATATGTGTGTGTGTGTGTATGCATGTATGTACGTATATATATATATATATATATATATATATATATATATATATATATATATATTAAAGGCTTATAGTGCCTGCATATTTGAACTGCTTCTTACTGAAATTGGTACACCTTGTTTGCTGTAGCATAGACTAGATCCAGGCCTGCTGAATTTAGCTTTGTTTGTATAACTTGAGCACTAATCCAGGCATTCTTTAAAGTATTCAATTGTATTTATTACTGCTTGGTAGTAACTTGATTAAAGTGTAGCTATCATTCTAAGTCGTTTGGATTAAGCACTTGCGCTTCAGACCAGTTGTTTTACATTAGGAATGTTTGTGGCCTGCACTGTGGTGGCAGGACAGGTAGCTTACATCCTTCTAAGTTGGGAACTGCTGATTGAGGGCTCAGTGTCTGTTATTCTAAAAGTGTATTGGTTCTGGTTGAAGCACTTGGGCTTCAGGCCAGTTATTTTACATTAAGAAGGTTCGTGGTCTGCACTCTTTTGGGAGGAGAGGCTGGACTCTGCCCTTCTGAGCTGGGGATTTCTGGTTAAAGGCTTGTAGTGCCTGCATATTTGAACTGTTTCTTACTGAAATTGGTACACCTTGTTTGCTGTAGCATAGACTAGATCCAGGCCTGCTGAATCTAGCTTTGTTTGTATGCTTGTTGTTTGTTTGCTTGTTATTTCCCTGAAATGCTAATTCCACCTAAAATGCAGCTTTTCAGTGCTTCTGTGGATCCCTAGTGATATCTGCATTGCTTACTGTACTTATTTCCTTGTTTCACTTGAAAGAAAGTTACTGTTTGTCGTTTTTGCATTTAAGTTACCTGTAACACATTGCATTTAAGTTACCTGGCACTTGCTTACTAAGTCAGCACTAAAAAATTAAAAGCACTACACCCTCACAAACTCCCCTTGAGTACCTTGTTCCCCATTGGCCCTTTTTTCAATTATAAAGTAATTCCCAATACTATTCTAGCATGTCCAAAGGTCAGTTGTCAATCTCCTCTCCGGTCCAGCTGGTGAATCTGGGAATCTTGAGGCAACTGCCTCATGTACACAGACAACCCTCTCCTCCTCCCAACAAATTCCAACACATGTGAGAGATTCAACCATATAGCCAAACTGGAGGCTAAGCTCTCTCAACTCAGTACTGGCATAACCATTCAGGATGAGAAGGAAACCACACTCACTACAATTCCAGTCTCACATAGACCTACCACGACAGCAAACCAAACACATAAACACACAAAAACATACTCGGAGGCTCTAAATAAAAATCTGCCTAAGCAGCAGAGACCTCCAACGCAGTCACCCAAGCAACCGCTACCCCAAAACAAAACACGTGCAAAACATAGCTCACAAAGTCAGTGTGCCGAACAGTCACAGCCTTTAAGGCTAAACAACACACCTGATACACTTGTAATAGGTGACTCTATCATCAGGCACACTGACGTCCCGCTCACCAGGCTGAACAAGGAGGAGGTCACGGTGAGCTGCCTGTCGGGCGCTAGGATCCACCACATAACACAAGCACTCAGGTCACTCCAAGGCAAGTACAAATATGACTCAGTCATTGTCCATGCTGGTGTGAATGACCTGAGATGTACCCTCCTGGACTACATGAGAAGAGACATAGAGGAGCTCTCTGAGCATGTAGCCCAGGCCGGTATGACCCTGACTTTGAGTAGCCTCTTACCCTCACCAAGAATGATGCCACAATATGAAGACAAGATGATCAATTTCAACAATTGGCTTAAGTATTGGTGTCATTCAAAGGGGATCCAATGCCTGTCAGCCTGGGATGACATGCTCGACAAGCCACGATGCTTCGCTAGGGACGGCTTGCACCTGTCACACCTGGGCTTTCGGATATTGGCAAAGGCTCTTGCTACCCCCATAGTGCCTTTTTTAGGCAAGGCTCAAAAGACAAACCCACCTCCATAGGTATCACAAGGGATAAGAAACTAAGAGTAATGCTACTCAACGCCAGAAGTCTAAACCTCAAGATGCACGCACTCAAAACTCTCCTTAGCATGGAGAACATCGATATCTGTGCAGTAACAGAAACCTGGTTCAAGGCTCCCGAGAGCACCCCAGCACTACCAGGTTATACCTCATACCATGCTTTTCGGCCCCAAAACTTGGAACTTGCTGTGGTGGCACAGCACGAAGCATCAGAGACTATCCATGTGCAACTAACAGTGGGTAAAACTGCCTTCCAGTTTATAGCCTGCTACAGACCACCCTCCGAAACCCAGGAACCCCACTCGGCCTTCCTGAGAACACTGGAAAATATGAAGGTCTCTCCAAACACCATTATATTGGGTGACTTCAACTACCCAAATATAGACTGGGAGCATTACTCTAGCTCGAACACCCTAGCCCAAAGGTTCCTAGAATTTATAAACTCAAATGCTATGGAGCAACTTGTTACCACTCCCACAAGAGGGGAAAACATACTGGACCTGATCATCACCAACATAGGGACTATATGCTCCAGACCAGAAGTGTATCCCTCACTGGTAAGATCAGACCATAAACTAATCTCACTGGATATTCACATCCTGACCCCACCCCCTGCCCAGAAAACCACAGGCAAAAACTTCTCTAAAGCAAATTTCACACTCCTCAAAACCGAGGTGGAATCCTTCAAAGCCCCCGGGCCTGTGGAAAATATGGTCCAGACCGCAGAATCCTTTATAAACGCATTCTATGAACACCTTTAGGAATGCATGGATCATGCAATCCCAAATAAAACCAAGACCCAATCCTCCAAAGGCAGAAGCCCTGTCTGGTGGACCCCAGCCATAAACAAATTATACAATAGAAGGAGGAAGCTACTACATGATAGAGCAAAATCCCAAAAAGGGAAGGCATCTCTGATCAGTATTAGCAAAACACTATGGGCACTCATAAAATCGTCTAAGGCCAGCTTCGAGAGAAAAATTGCACAGGACACTAAGATTAATCACAAGGCTTTCTTTTAGTTATGTTAGGAACCTGGGTGGGAATTCCAAGATATGCTCAGAATTAGTCCAAAATGACAAAAAATACACCGAACCCACAGACATTGCCAACATCCTAGCTGACAGGTTCAGCGCAATCTCCCCCCCCCTCCCCACCAAAAGGGCAAATATCTATCCCAGCAGAGTGATGCCCCCCTGACATCTCAGATGCTCAGGTAAGTGCCGCCCTCTCCAAAGCAAAAAACACAGCATCAATGGGACCAGACGGTGTCCCAGGCTGCGTCCTACATGAACTCCAAGAAGAGCTAAACCAAAACATAAAACTACTGTTCAATCTCAGCCTTACTACAGGATATGTACCCAAAGAGTGGCGTACAGCAACAGTGGTCCCTCTCCACAAAGGTGGTGCCTCAACGGATCCTGGAAACTATCGCCCCATAAGCCTGACTAGCTTGGTCTGCAAAGCTATGGAAAGGATCATCATGGACCTCTTAAATAAAGATATTGGGGACCTACAGACACTGGATCCTACCCAGTTTGGCTTTGTTAAGGGCAGATCCTGCCTCTTAAACCTGGTCAATTTCTTTGAAACAGTCACCAAGGCCATTGACGAGGGGAAGGTGGTCCACACAGCCTACCTGGACCTCGCAAATGCCTTTGATACAATACCCCACTCAGGTATTATAGATAAGCTCACCAGCTTAAATATAAACCCCTATGTCACTAGATGGGTTGCAAACTGGCTCAAGGACAGAACCAACATGGTTAGAATTGCTGGAGCCATGTCAGACTCCAAACCAGTTACAAGTGGCATCCCACAAGGCTCAGTCCTGGGACCTCTCTTGTTCGGTATATATTTCTCGGAGGTACAGGCCAACATGGAAGGACTGTGGCTGACCAAGTTCGCAGATGACTGCAAACTGGGCGCCATAATCGACTCTCCAGCCGACACAAGCATCCTCCAAAAGGGCCTCATAGAAACAGATAACTGGTGCCAGAGCCATGGCCTCAAGCTAAACGCCAAAAAGTGTATAGTCATCCCCTTTGGCAAAACAAAGTGCCCACAAATTACCACATAGGTGGTAATCCATTAAGTACAGAAGAAGTAATTAGGGACCTGGGGACCCAAGTTGATAGCAATCTCTCATTTGACAACCACGTGGTCAAAGTGGTTAGAAAAACATTTTATATAGCCCACCTAATCATGAAGGGATTCACATCTAGATCATGGGAGGTCATCGTGCCTTTTTACTCATCCCTCATCAGACCCATAATTGAGTACAATGCCCCTTTTGGGATGTACCTTACCAGATACCTGCAGCAACTGGAAAGACCCCAAAAGTACCTCACCAAGGGGATCAAAGGGCTCAAACAGATGCCATATGCTGCCCGGTTAAAGAAACTCCAGCTCTACTCAGTGGCATACCGCCTGCTCAGAGGCGATCTGTGCCTGATGTATAAAGCCATGTCCAACCTGGAATTAATGGACATGCTGCACCTCAGAAAATCCAAATCCCATCAAGCTACGCGCTCGAGAGACTTGAACCTCAGCACTGAAATAAGTAGGACATGCTGGAGGGACAGATTCATAACCCAGAGGCTCCCTTCACTCTGGAATAAAATCCCAGTCCAGGTTAGGCAGAGTCCCTCATTGACTCTCTTCAAGAGGAATCTTGATGAGTGGTTGGGAGATCATAGGTTTACCCCGGGTATCACTTCTGTGTCACTGTTAGACAGAGGCACAGTATACTAACCTCGAAAAAGGGCATAGCAAAATTAATTTAAAGCCCTAGGGCAGATAGCCTAGTATGAATCTATGAACCTATATATATATATATATATATATATATATATATATATATATATATATATATATATATATATATATATATATATATATATATATATATATATATACACGCACACACACACACACAAGCAATGTGTATATATTATATACACGCGTTACTCATATTTTATTTTGCATTCTTTGTGTAGTGTAGGACCATAAGAAACATTTTTTTTATTACAAGTGCACACACAAAACTGCGGTGGTGGCGCTGCGGTAGCGTTGTCGCCTCACAGTTAGACGTTGCCCGTTGGATTCTCAGATAGAGCGTCTTCTATGTGGCGCCATGCGTGAATGGGCATTCCTTCATTGAAGGTTGTGCGTTAGGCCTGGCAAGCCAGCACGTAAAAATCTACTGCCAGTCATTAGCGGACCGAAGTTCCGCTGTGGCGACCCCTAACCGGGAAAAGCCGAAAGACACACCAACAAGTGCACACACAAACAGACATACACACACACACCACTATTGCACTACTCTGCCTTGGATAATACTAATTTATAGTTTATTGGACAAAGTGTGAGAAATTGAACAAAGAGCAAGGTACTAAAACGTATAAACACTAAAGAGCAGGTAACGAGCAAAACAAACACACAATCCAGAACTTAAAATATATACATAAGAATACAATGATTATGATGTAAACAAATGTTTTAAGTTCTGGATCATACTTTTGTTTTGCTCGTTACCTGCTTTTTATTGTGTGTAAATTTACTGAATAAACCATTTACCTTGGGGGCCGTAGCACTTTTTCTCCTGAAGGTACTAAAAAGTCTTACTTGCTAACTCATTAAAAAATGAAACCAGCATTTATGTTTTATTTTAGGGGCTTCCACTATTTACGTACCTTACCTGTTGTCCTGTGATGTCCTAAATCTCCAAGAGGAAGTTTGAACTGTCCATTCGGTCAAGTTGAGAAAAAGCAAAAAAAATTATTAGGGGGTTAAAATCGGCTGATTAGTTTAGGACAATGTTACTATTTTATGATACCTGAAACAGAGTGGGAAAAAAAATGACAGAATGCAAAGTTCGTATAACACAAGCACAGAGATGAACAAAAATAAACCTGCCAGTGTTACTCCAGCAGAACCAGAGTGAATCATGATACAATCTTCTGGAACAGCTCTAGCTGCTGACATCATCAACTGCACTTTCCTCACCACTCACAGCAGCAATACTGTCTAAAGGGTAAGGGAAAGTAGCATCGGAGAATGAGGAAGTTGGTTTGCTTTCCTGCAGCTTACCCCACCTTCTTGGACTGTGTTAATTGATCTATTCTCACCTTCCAAGGTTAAACAAAGCGAAAAATGCAAATACCTCATTAGCTGCAAATTGCTATACAGACTAACACAAGGCAGTTTTGTGTACTAGGTAACTATTTCATTTTATTTGACTATTAAATTCTGAAGCTTCCTCCATGTCCTAGTGCCCTAGTTTCTGTCTGATGAGGTGCTACCCTTCCTTCTACAGACTGTACTGAAGTGTATACAGTGTGTATGTCTCCTGATGTCCTTGTTTAGAGTTGTAGATGCAAAAGTGGGGGGGGGGTGTCCCTTCCCCCTCGCTCTATGGCTCCAGTGCCCATGGGTATCCCTCCCTTCCCAACACCTTCCCAATACCATCAGGGTCCCTGGCGGGCTCTGTTCTGCTGCTCTTAGAACATGCTAAGCCTCTGCCCTGCGAGGTCAGTGCTGGTTTCCTGGGGGTGGGCTCAGAATTTTCAGACTGATCCCTTCTCTTGGGAGCTTCGGTGCTGGACAGCTCGGGGCTGATATCATCTTGGGGCTTCGGTGCTGCTTTGGGGTCCTTCCTCCCTTCCCTGGCAACTGCAGCCACGAGAGTGGAGAGGAGAGCCTCTTCCAGTCTGTTAGCCTTCCAGACGGTAGAGAGGACGTTCTCCAGCTTGGCAGTCACCTCTCCTTCATCTCTAGGTCCTCCCTAGCCCCTCTTGGCTTTGGGCGGCAAGGTCTCATTGTCCTTCCAGGGTCAGCCTTCCTGCAAGCTCCTTCAGATGGGCACTACCCCACTTGGGGTCCCAGCCTATTCCAAGTCCACCCCAGAGCCAACCATGGAGGAACCACCTTGGAAGAGAATGTGCAAGAGGAGGTGCTGTGTGCATGAGGTCAAGTATTACAACTTGGATAAATGTCCCCAAGACAGGGATGCAGGGAACTCTTTTATGTCCATCTCACTTGATTCTATCAGCAGACCCCCATCTTCACTCTTCTGCCATAAGGTTGCCTTGCTGTGTGCATGTGCAGTCATGTTAGTGACCCTTCTGTAAAGCTGCTCATGTATTCTTTTCTGGCCACTAATTATATTTACTTGCTCCACAAGGTCCTGCCAATCATACTTCTGAAAGGCACAGTTTGATTTAATGCTCCAGAGCATCTGCTGATGCTGACAGAGAGCCTGCAGCAGAATGTCATTCTCTGCCCAAGATAACTTTTCCTTCCTTTTTCTTTTCATGCCAGACATGTGCACCTATAATTGTAAAACTATATACATATAAGCGTTCAACATGTTCTACATGTGCTACCCATATCTCAGCACCACACAGGTATGTTCAGTATTCCCACAGCCTGTGTTAGTTGTCACCCATAGGCAGGCCACCTATAGGGTTGTCAGCCTTTCAGTTGCAGTCAGTATGGGATGGTACTGGGTGTTGCACTGACACACAGCAGGAGGCTGCATCACCCAGCAAAGATGACCATGTAGAGACACAAAGGGATATCTGGAGCATGTCTTATATTCTGTGTGTCAGTGGCACACATACTGTCTCTATCCAAAGTGTGAATTGATACAAGTATGTTTCAGTGCACCTTGTCTGGGCCATGAACTGTGGAAGTGCTGCAGGGCACAGCCGTGTGTCTGACTGCCGTTGTATTCAACCAGTCCAATAATAACATGCACTATTAATGTTAGCTATGGTATGTCTGCCCCTAAATATACACAACTTTTATATGACCCTTGATATCAGTATGGATGCAGGCCAACAGTAGGTTGTAGTCTATGACACATCATCTGTCAAAATGCCAGTGCGATCCCGTAGTATTACCCATGTGGGACTTCCTACAAGGGTATATGTGGAGGCCCTCTTCCCACAATCGCAATCCAGAAATGTAACACCATGGTATGGATTTAGTAAGAAGCAGCCAAAATATGAAGGCATACGTCTATTATATTCAGTCATACAGAACACTTAACAACTAAGGGATAGCAGCAGTGTCTTCTTCTTCTTTCGGCTTTTCCCAGTTATGGGTCACCACAGTGGAACAACTGTCCACTTATGATTGGCAGTGGAGTTTTACAGTGTCGAGTTGCCAGCCCAGCGCCCAACCTTCCGCAGAAAGCATATACATGCACGCACTCACACCTAGGGCCAATTTAGAGTGTTCAATCCACCTACAGCATGTCTTTGGGATGTGGAAGGAAACCGGAGCACCCGGAGGAAACCCACGTGACCACAGGGAGGACATACATATTCCGCATAGAAGGCACCCCAGCCGATGATCGAACCAGAAAACCTCTTGCTGTGAAATGGCAACGCTAACTGCTGCACCACCACAGCCGTATTCCTCAACCTAAAAACAGGATCTGTGTGTCCTACATTGTACAACACACACTGAACCGTCTCGTGACACAGCTGTTACATCGTATAACAAACCAGTATCGTTGTTCTTATCACCAAATCAAACTTCACCTATTGTCAGCTAAACCCACAAACTCAACTGCTTTTCCGAAAACAGTATCATGTAAGTTTAACAAGCAGCATACACATACTGCACATGCACAGAGCAATAACCAAAAAAAATTGTAAGCATTACTTCCCCTTTCCTTGTTAATCTTTTCTCTTCTCTACAGATGCTTTTCAGATGTTCTGTTTAATGAAGCTCAAACATCCCTGCAAATTACTTCTTTTTTGCCATTGCGCCACATTTATACCACTTCCAAACCATAGTTAAACATCTAGGAACTTTATAGAGGGCAAGATGAAAAACTGATACCAAGTTATGGATACTGCTTGAAGTATTCACAGATTGCTTTCACATTAGAATATATTGGTGAGTATATCTAAACAGAATATAAAGTAGTGAAATGAAGTATACACTATTGCTGGAATAATATGCATTCATTCTTTTATTTGATTTTTCATTGACTGGATTGTTCTACCAGTGCTGTGGCTATATATACTGTATAGAATAAGCATATGCTAAAGTACATGTTTTTGGCAGGTATCCATAATATTTTACGAAAAACTTGACTCTTGTCAGGGAAGGAAGTATTACAAATTCCTACAAACGAGGATGTAACAAATGTGTCTAGCCATTTAGAATGGATCAGCAATCCTTGAATGCCATTTTTTTGTGACACACAGACTATTGAACATAACTCTGGAATCATAGATAAACTTACTAAGTTGGGTATTAATCCCAATGTCACCCAATGGGTTGCTAAATGGCTTACTGATAGAACCCACACTGTAAAAGTAGCTGACTCCAAATCCAGCTCCAGACAAGTGACAAGTGGAGTACCTCAGGGTTCAGTCCTGTGGCCGCTCTTGTTTGGCATCTACTTCTCTGAAGTACAGGTCAACACTAAGGGACTCTGGCTAACAAAGTTTGCAGATGACTGCAAACTGGGAGCCATTACTGAATCCCCAAATGATGTGGATACTCTACAAAAGGGCCTTACAGAAACAGATGCTTGGTGCCAGAGCCATGGGCTCAAGCTCAATGCCAAGAAATGTATTGTTATCCCCTTTGGGAAAAAACATGTATCCATGAATTACCATATAGGCGGCAGTACACTAAACACAGAAAGTGTGATAAGAGACTTAGGGACACAGGTGGACAGTGGTCTCACCTTCGATAACCACATCGCCACAACAGTCAGGAAATCCTTCTATGTGGCACACCTCATCACGAAGGGCTTTTCATCCAGAAAAAAGGAGGTCATTGTCCCACTGTACTCATTCCTCATTAGACCCATTATAGAATACAACGGTACCTCTCAAGACATCTGCAACAACTGTAAAGACCACAGAAATACCTCACTAAAAGAATCACAGGCCTAAAGCAGATGCCCTACGCTGACGGCCTTAAAAAACTCCAGCTATACTCTGTCGCATATCGTCTACTCAGAGGCGATCTCTGCTTAACATACAAGGCCATGTCAAACCCAGAGCTGTTGGACATGCTACACTTAAAGAAATCCCAATCCCTCAGAGCTACACGCTCCAGGGATCTAAACCTTGTCATCACAATAAACAAAACATGCTGGAGGGATAGGTTCCTGACCCAGAGACTCCCCAGACTCTGGAATAGATTGCCCATACATGTCAAGCAGAGTGCCTCTTTGGACTTCTTCAAGAGGAACCTTGACGTTTGGATGGGAGAAAGGAAATTCACCCCAGGGATCACGTCAGTCGCCCTGCTAGACAGGGGTCCAGGAAAGTAAATAATGTGGGAAGAAATAGCCAGGGAATTGTTATGGCTAGGCTTGTATAGGCCCTAGGGCTGATAGCCTAGTACCAACCTATGAACCTATGAACCTATGAACTTATGAACCTATGAACCTATGTACCTAATCACAATCCAATGAAACTATGACGCAGGCTGCAAGAGTGGTCCTGGAGTGGGTGAGCTCCATATTTCCTCACTCCTTCTCCTTTGCTGTCGACAAGCAGTGGTTCAATATATTTTGGTTGACATTCTGTAAGTCAACCAAAACTCTTTAGATGATAGCTAGTGTCCCATATTTTAACTTGGTCCAATGCAAACGCCTTGTGTCAGGCTCATCATATATTAGCTGCAAATGTTATCTTACAGTGCGACTGTCCAGTGTGTCTAAGAATTTATTTGCATATTCAGTGGCCCTAAGACAAATAACACATCTTGAGATTTGGCAGAACAACATTAGGGAGCACATTGACTTGGAGATTCTCTGTGCCAGATTTTTAGGATATATAGTGCTACATCCTGGGTATTCTGTATGTCGCCAAAAATGGCATTAAAGGAATCCTGTTATAATCATAATATGAAAGATATAGTCTGTTTTGGGGCAAATTCATTACCTTGAATGGCAAGAGAGCTGAACCACATGTGTTAAGGGAAGCTTTTTCTGGCATTTTTTCAAGTTTAAGCTTCACAAAATGTCAAGGAATGTACTTTAAATTACTGCACTTATAGTTGTTTGGTGATTTCAGTACTTTTTTCTTATTTAATTTCATTTGTTTAGTTAAACTTGTTGGCTTTGTGACTTGAAAAGTCACCTAAGTGTCCGATTGCATCCCCTTATTGTTTTCACTGTGATTTTACACTTTTACTAGGGATGCACAAGCCAGTGCATTTCTTTGTGCCGGTCCCAAGCCCGGATAAATGGGGAGGGCTGCGTCAGGAAGGGCATCTGGCGTAAAACTTAGCCAAATCTTTTCATGTAGTCACCAGTAAATATTTCCATACCGGATCAGTCGAGGCCCGGGTTAACAACGACTGCCACCAGTACTGTTAGCCAAAAGGGTGCTGGCAGAAATTAGTCTACTGTTGGCCGAAGGAGGAGAAGAGGCGGAAGGCATGGCTGAAGGCAGGAAGAGAGGAGAAAGGCTAGGACTGTGGTAGTGAGGGTCGGAACTTTGAATGTTGGCAGTATGACTGGTATAGGGAGAGAGCTAGCTGATATGATGGACAGAAGGAAGGTTGGTATATTATATGTGCAAAAGACCAGATGGAAGGGGAGTAAGGCTAGGTGTATCGGAGGTGGGTTCAAATTGTTTTATCATGGTGTGGATGGGAGGAGAAATGGCGTAGGAGTTATTCTGAAGGAACAGTATGCGAAGAGTGTTTTGGAGGTGAAAAGGGTGTTGGATAGAGTGATGTTTATGACGCTGGAAATTGATGGTGTAATGATTAATGTTATTAGTGCATATGCTCCACAAGTTGGGTGTGCAATGGATGAGAAAGAAAAATTTTGGAGTGAATTGGATGAAGTGGATGATGACTGTACCCAAGGGTGAGAGAGTGGTGTTTGGAGCAGATTTCAATGGGCATGTTGGTGAAGGGAACAGAGGGAATGAGGAAGTGATGGGTAGATATGGTGTTAAACAAAGGAATGCAGAAGGTCAGATGGTAGTGGATTTTGCGAAAAGGGTGGACATGGCTGTGGTGAATACGTATTTTAACAAGAGGGAGGAGCATAGGGTGACATACAAGAGTGGAGGAAGATGCACACAGGTTGATTATATCTTATGTAGGAGGGCCAGTTTGAAGGAGATTGGAGACTGTAAAGTGGTGACCGGAGAAAGTGTAGTTAGGCAGCATAGGATGGTGGTTTGTAGGATGACGTTGGTGATTAAGAAGAGGAGGAGGAGTGTGAGGGCAGCACCAAGGGTCAAATGGTGGAAATTGAAAAAGGGTAATTGTGAGGTGGAGTTCAGGGATGAGTTAAGACAGGCACTGGGTGGCAGTGAAGAGTTACCAAATAGCTGGGTAACTACAGCAGAGCTAGTAAGGGAGAGGAAGGACGACAAGGAGACATGGTGGTGGAATGAGGAAGTACAGAAGAGTATACAGGCAAAGAGGTTGGCAAAGAAGAAGTGGGATTGTCAGAGAGATGAAGAAAGTAGAGAGGAGTATAAGGAGATGAGGTGCATGGCAAAGAGAGAGGTGGCGAAGGCTAAGGATAAGGCATATGAAGAGTTGTATGAAAGGCTGGACACTAAGGAGGGAGAAAAGGACCTGTACCGATTGGCTAGACAGAGGGACCGAGCTAGGAAAGATGTGCAGCAGGTAAAGGTGATAAAGGATAATGAGGGAAACATACTCACAAGTGAGGAGAGTGTGTTGAGGAGATGGAAAGAGTACTTTGAGGGGTTGATGAATGAAGAGAATGAGAGGGAGAGAAGGTTGGATGATGTAAGGATAGTGAATCATGAAATAAATTGGATTAGCAAGGAGGAAGTAAGGATAGCTATGAAGAGAATGAAGAATGGAAAGGCTGTTGGCCCAGATGATATACCCGTGGAAGCATGGAGGTGTTTAGGTGAAATGGCAGTGGAGTTTTTAACCAGCTTGTTTAATGAAATCTTAGAAAGTGAGAGGATGCCTGAGGAATGGAGAAAAAGTGTTTTGGTACCGATTTTTAAGAATAAGGGTGATGTGCAGAGCTGTAGTAACTACAGATGGATTAAATTGATCAGTCACAGCATGAAGTTATGGGAAAGAGTAGTGGAAGCTAGGTTAAGAAGGGACGTGATGATTAGTGAACAGCAGTATGGTTTCATGCCGGGAAAGAGCACTACAAATGCGATGTTTGCTCTGAGAGTGTTGATGGAGAAGTACAGAGAATGTCAGAAGGAGTTGCATTGTGTTTTTGTAGACTTAGAGAAAGCATATGACAGTACAGTCAGGATGGAGTGGGTGGAGAAGAGTGTCAGGAGTGATTTGTGACAGACGAGTACCTGTAAGAGTGAAAGCGAAGGTCTACAAGAGGGTATGAGACCAGCTATGTTATATGGGTTGGAGACAGTGGCATTGACAAAAAGGCAGGAGTTTGAGCTGGATGTGGCAGAGTTAAAGATATTAAGATTTGCACTGGGTGTGACGAGGGTGGACAGGATTAGGAATAAGTATATTAGAGGGTCAGCCTGGGTTGGAAGGTTTGGAGACAAAGACAGAGAAGCAAGATTACATTGGTTTGGACATGTGCTGCAGAGGGATGCGGAGTATATTGGGAAAAAGATGCTAAGGATGAAGCTACCAGGTAACAGGAAAAGAGGAAGGCCTAAGATAAGGTTTATGAATGTGGTGAGAGAGGACATGCAGGTGGTTGGTGTGACAGAGCAAGATGCAGAGACAGGAAGAAATGGAAACAGGTGATCCGCTGTGGCGATCCCTAACAGGAACAGCCAAAAGAAGACGATGATTAAATTAAAGTGCAGTTCTGTTAAAATAGCTGATATTGTGCACTTTTTAGTTACCTGGTTGTTTGTGTAAGTAACTAGTCCTCTATTTTCTCACACTGAGTGTTCTACTTTGCTAATTTGTTAGATAACATGTCCATGTAGCTAATTAAAGCATTTTTCCCTGTGTCGTTCCACACTTTTCCTGCTTTTACAACTTAGTCTTACAATAAGTACAGTTTTTGATTGGTTTTCTAGTTTGGTTGTAAACTTGCTTAGAGCAGTAGTGGTTATTTGGTAGCAGGGAATACTGTGTTGCTGTTTCTCAGGGGTAGACATCATTGACTAGAGATCTAATAACTTGTTTTAATAGTTCTTCCACTTTTTCACGTAGCTTAATAGTAGTGGGTGTGAGCACTCTGAGCAGTGCCACACAACTCTGTACTTGACAAATCGAGGCACTTTAATTTTTGAATTTTCACTTAGGAACCATAGTTAACTCCATCTCCCAGTTTTAGCTACAGTATATAAACTGCAGAGTTAAGCAGGGGTATATCACTGCACATCTAAAGCCAGTCTCATAGCCAGTTTAGACAAATTATTTACTGCCTCCCTTGTGTTTGTGCTCCATCCAAATTTTCTCTGTTCACACTTACTATATCCCAAATCAGTACTTTAACTCCAAGATGAAATGCTTCCCTCAGTAGTTGTATAAGGGGGACTCTGGTTTGCACTAGGGTGTGTTGCTTTTCATGTGTAGATCTAAATTGTACTTTTAGACAAATGGCACTCAAGTAAATCAACTCCAAACCTTACAGGCTCTATTTTCCCCTTTAACCCTCATTAGTAAGGATGTAAAATCACTGATTTGCACTGTTCAACTTTGTAGCCAGCTTGGTTGAAATGGGCATCCTGAGACGTTGTCTCATGTTTGCTGATAACTACCTATTGCTTAAACAGAATGAGTATACAAGAGATGTAGTTGTATAATGTTATCTGGAGTAAAGCTGTTGCATTAAGCCAGTACAGTAACATACAGGTTGTTAGTACTACACAACTCCACACTAAACCAGTCACACACAGCTTAGACCAGACACAGAGACCTGGATATGTTGATGCTGTTAAAAGTAACCTGCCTAAACCACAATGGCCTCCTAAACAAGTATCCTCAACAAATGTGGAAGCACAAAACACAGACAGTACCCATCATGAAACATGTATGTAAGAGTCACATTGATTCAGTTTAAAAGCCTGTAAGACAAACCTCCACACTGTCCAATATCCTAGTTTATGTGACTTCGTAGTAAAACACACTGATGCATCACTCACTAGGTTGTGCAAGGGCAGGGTCATGGTTAGTTGCCTATCGGGTGCCAGGATTTGCCACATCACATATACACTCAGGTCTCTGCACCACAAGTAGATGTATGACATGGTCATAGTGCACATTGGTGTAAATGACTTGAGACATACATCTCTAGGCCATATGAAGAGAGACAAGATGGAGCTCTTGAAGTACATGTCTGAGGCAGGTACGAACCTAGCCTTCAGCAGCATTCTGCCATCACCAAGAAGAATGCCACAATATGAACAAAAATTATTGACTTCAGTAACTAGCCTAGTTTCTAGTGTCATTCTAAAGGGGTACAGCATATATCCTGAAAGGAAATGGTAGACAGTTCTAACTGCATTGCCAGGGATGGCCTGCACCTACCTTCCCAAGACTGTCGTATATGGCTTAATTCTTGCTCACATCCCATAGTGTTGTTTTAGGCAATGTTGGTCTTCTAAAGCTTCCAATATAACAAAACAGAATGCGGTTAACATAAAGATATTGCTGCTCAACACTAGGTGCCTAAACAAAAAAAGGTACTTACGTATTATCGCAACCAGATTTTCATGGTTGCGAAATGCGTATGCCACCACAGACAGGAGTACATGAAGCAATTGAAACTGTCTTTGTAAATGTGTAGTAGTGCCCCAAAACTTTACATTTACTGTAAAGTGGTGTTCAGAGTGTGTTTTGCTGGGGAATAACAAAAGAAACACAATTCCTCCACTCCTTCACAATCCAAGTATATGAAAATATACAAATGAAGAACACCAACTGCTGCACGTTTGAAATATTTTAATTCTGGTACCACGGCCTTCGCCTTCTCCTGGAATACAATTTACATAACACACACCACCCATTTTTAAAGAACATTTTGATTGAATTATTGATGCACCATCCCCTAATTATACAATTAGGCTCACTTTATGTTATCTTACAACACCTATCTGGCATCTTTCCCTCCAGTACATAAAAATGTACATATAATTAGCTGGAAAAATATATATATATATATGACAATTAATACATAAATGCTACCATATATACAGTATTTTTTAACTTCTTCCTTTCTTCCCTACTTAAACTTTAATTAATATATGCATGAATATAAATACTGTTATGAAAAAATACTGTTATGAAAAAATACATATTAATTATTTCATATGACCCTTGCGTACAATTCATTCAAAAATTTTTTTCATTATTAACATTTTATTAACAGACACTTCATTTGTCCAATTATTTCCTATTTTCGAGAAATATGTGGAAAATACATTACACCTCCATATTCATACCATTGGGAAACAATGTTTTTAAATTGAGAATGAACCTAGATTCCATCAAGAGTAATTTTTCCCGGAAAATAGCTTCATTACCAAATACCTTGGGTCTGCCCAAAACACTGAATACAAAACCATCTGGAACCCCCCATGATTATCACAAAAATGTCTTCCTACCGGACTCTCTAATCTCCTATGCCTTATATCTCCTAGGTGTTCTAAGATCCTTAGTTTGACCCTCCTAGTGGTTTGTCCTATGTACCAATTTTGTTTCTCACAGCCACATCCTATGATATACACAACACCTGTTGAATTGCAATCATAATATTCAGTGGCATTGTATCTGACCTCATTGATTTTGAGACCATCCAAATTCCTAACCCACTTACACACCTTACATTTTCCGCACCTGAATGTTCCTTTTCTGTTACCTTCGCCCAATCTACCATTTTTTCTAAAATTTAATATTTCCCTGAGATTAAAATATCTCTTGAATGAAAAGGTCACCCTTGACGGAAAAAGTTTTCCTATTCTCTCATCTTCACAAATAATGGGCCAAAATCTACCCACTAATTCCTTCAATGTATTGGAAAAATGGGAGAATCTGGTCACAAAAAATATTTTATCACCAGAACCATTTTTACCACCATCATTGTCCACGTCAGTCCTAGTAATCCCAGAGTGCCCTAAACCTCGGAATCTAACCCTATTGCCAGACCATTTTATGAGACCTAACTCACTTTCTACCCTCCTTCTAGCTTTCCTGACACTCATTGCGGAGTATCCCCTCTCTACCAACTTTCCTTCAACCTTATTAAATTCTTCTGGAATCAAACTTTTCTCTGAAATGTGCCTCCCTATTCTCTTGAACTCACTTAATGGTAAAGAACTTATCAAAGAGTCACTATGCATACTAGAGGCGTGAAGAAAATTTTCAGCTGCAGTCTTCTTATGATAAGGTTTGTACTGTATTTTATCATCAGAGCACACATACATTTCTACATCCAAATAATGGATACTTCTGCCCCCTATAATGTAAGTAAAATCCAATCCCCAAAGGTTTTGCTTCATCTCCGAAACAAAGTTGCCAAATTCCTCGGGTACACCTCTGCACAAAAATAGGAGGTCATCAATAAACCTCACATATTTAACTACCTTGCTTTTATAAAATTGAGAGGGATAAATATAACAGTTCTCGAAATGGGCCATAAACAAAATAGCATATGAGGGCGCAAATGCCGCCCCCATTGCTGTGCCCTCTTTTTGCAAAAAATGCTTTCCCTCGAACTCGAAGCAATTGTGCGTGAGACAGATGTCCAATAAACTAATGATAAAAAATGTTCTAGGTCCGTCCCCCAACATTTTTTCCACTGCTTCTAGACCATGGAACCTATTAATGCTAGTGTATAAAGACTTAACGTCTACACTTGCCCAGTAGAAATCTTTGCCCCATGCTATATTACTAACCTTGAAACACACCTCATCACTGTTTTTAACATGTGATTGTACCCTTTCCAAATGACCCTTTAATAAAGAATCCAAGAATATTCCTACATTCTGTAAATAACCTCCCTTTCCTGAAACTATGGGGCGTCCTGGTGGATTCCTGAAGTTTTTGTGTATTTTTGGGATAGTAAAGAATTTAGCTACTCTGGGATTTTTTACATACAACTTCCTGACATCCCCTGAAGATAAAAAGCCGAGCCTTTCTCCCCTTTCCAATAATTCCAATAATAGTGTGTTATATTCTTTCATTGGATTTAAAGGTAATTCCAAATAAGTATTGGAGTCCTTTAATAGCTCCAGAGCCATGGAATTGTATTTGTCCCTGGAAAGAACTACCCAGTTCCCTCCCTTGTCTGCTTGAGTGAATACATACTGATTGTTCATGTCCTTTAAATCACATAAAGCTTTCCATTCATCTTTCTTCAGATTATAATTTTTCTTTTTACCACAAAACTTTACATATTCTTCTTCTAAAGTTCTTAATAATGTTTTCTCAAAAACATTAATGACCATGTTCTTTCTAGGTGGCATAAATTCACTTTTGCAAGGTACATTGGGCACTGCTAGCCTTCCATAACCAGTGCTAAAGGCAAACCCCCCCCAACTTCACACACTTCATCTTGTTCATAAATATCCACCAAATCGTTTTCATGCAATGTTAAATTCAATAAGGACTCATCAAAAAGTTCTACATTCATTACATTTTCTATATCATTATTTATACCATCAGACATTGGAACATTTTTGTTAAATCCATCATTGTGTCTATTATGGAACAAACTTTGAAACCCAAAAAATTCCTTTAAATACAGTTTTCTGCAAAACTGCTTAATTTCCAAAGATAAATCAGCTAAGGATGGAAAACAAACAGGTACAAATTTGGTGCCTTTAAATAAAACATGTTTGGCACTCTCTGAGATATATAAATCTGAAATATTTACAACATTGTAATTCTCACCTTCACAAATGTCCACAACATCACCAAAAACTGATGCAATGTCCTGTGAGGAAACCGCTTCATCGGCAAAATCAATGTTTCCTTCCAACACTGGAACCTGCATATAATCCTGTTGTAACCTTTCCTCAGTAGAAAGAACAATCTCTGGAAAGTCATTTCCCTGCTTCCTGGAACTCAATGCGCTGTCATCTCCTCCTTCCCTTGGTTTGAAAACGACGGCCTCTTCCCTTTTGCTGCACTGCTGTTTGGTCTGAGTCGCTTGCTACACCATTCGCTCCCATACAGGCTTCTTGTTCCGTGTTTAAACTCTCAAAAGACACACTCTTTCTGCTGCTCAATTCATCCGCCGAAGAAGCAGAGGTTTCACCGCCGGTGGATCTCGGGCCCCTAGTGACATCACGGGAAGCGCCTCGCTTCCTCTTAAAGCTGTATTGCCAAGAAAACAGCTTACCCGTCTCATGATCTTTAATGTCACGGAGATATTTTCTCTTTTTGCGGGAAACCACCTCCGCCTCTATTTTAGATACTCTGTTTTTAATTTCGACCATGTTCTTATTAAATACGGACACAGAACTTTCCTCGATCAGTTTATCCTGCAGAAGCAGGATGGATGAGCGAGTCTTATTTAATGTTCTTTCATTTCTTTTAACTAACACTCCTAACCAGCCCAGAGTGCATTTTACTGAAATGTCCTTCCATTCAGCTGATAAGTCCAACTCATCATCAGAGAATTCAAAAGCTGGTAAACGTTCAACTCTCAAACCTCTTGGAGTAATGCTCGTTTTAATATATTTCTCAAGCAGTTTCAAATCATAGAATGTAGTAACCTCTTTTATCAAAGCTCTTTCCAATTCCACATACCTCTCGGAAAAATCTATACTGGTACTTTCCCAAGGGTCATTGTTAGCCATTTTTTCTTCCCTCTCTTTCCATAGGGATGCCAGATTCACTGGCTGTACAGATGGTGCACCCTGCTGGGTGACAGAGATGGTGTCCACCGACATACTGACCAAAAGAAACACAATTCCTCCACTCCTTCACAATCCAAGTATATGAAAATATACAAATGAAGAACACCAACTGCTGCACGTTTGAAATATTTTAATTCTGGTACCACGGCCTTCGCCTTCTCCTGGAATACAATTTACATAACACACACCACCCATTTTTAAAGAACATTTTGATTGAATTATTGATGCACCATCCCCTAATTATACAATTAGGCTCACTTTATGCTATCTTTGCTGGGGAATAACTTCAGATTACCTTCGGGAACAGAGACAGTGGAGAAAACCATCTTCCTGTTTTTTTTTGGGTGCATTACACAGGCACGCTACACTTTTCATGGCAGCTATCATACTATTGTTGGTCTCATTTTGAACCTGCAGAAGAAATTCTTCAGAGAAGTAAAACACAGTCACTGAGAAATTGTTTATCCCACACTTGCTTACTTTTAACCATTATTGTATTTAGAAATTGTTAAAAAAATAAATGTCACTAAAACCATCACTACTATGTCTGTGTTTGCCTTCTCTGAAGGATTCCTTCCACACAGTGAATGCAATCCATCCATCACACCGACAGCAGGCATGACAATGCAAGCATGCAAAAAACAGGAAGAGGGCTGTCTCCACTGTTTTTGTTCCCAAAGGTAACCCAAAATTATTCCCCAGCAATTCACACTCTGAATGCCAATTTACACTGTTTCATGGCCTCGTTTCTACCGAAATTAGTGAAAGTCGCAACCGCGAAAATCTGGTTGCGATAATACGTAAGTACCATAAAAAAAAAAAACTCCATTCCCTACAAGCCCTCCTTACCATGGAAGACATTGATGCATGCATTGTCACAGAGACCTGGCTCAAGACCAATGAGAACACGCAATCAGTGCAGGGTTTCAATGCCTACCACATGTAATGGCCCATTGTATTAAATGAAGGCAGTAAAGGCAGCAGTGTCTCCATATTCTTAAAACAAATTGCCTCCAGAGTCATTAGATAAGATAACAACCTGGAACTCCTCTGTATTCAGCTTACTATTAACAAAACCCCATATCATATCATATCATATCATATCATATCATATATCATAGTTAACTATAGGACCTCATTTATGTCTTTCTCATTCCATAACTCCTACCAACCTTGTTTGTAGCCCCTTTGCATTAATCCAAACACTATTCTCTTAGGAGGCTTCAACTGTCCTTCCATTAATTAAGAGACATATATGTCCTCAAATATGTATGTCCAGAAATTTCTGGACTTCACTAATACAAACTCTCTAGACCAGTTAGTCTGCACCCCAATGAAAGGCGATAGAATCCTGGACTTGGCCCTTACAAGATGGGATAACTTTGCACTCCACTAACTGTAGCTTCCTCCCCATTCAAATCAATCCCATTCACCATAAGACTGAAGACAGAAGCATCTTTCAATACCTCAGTATTCCGAGATTATGCCAAGGCTAATACACTAAAAGTGAGTGATGACCAGACTAAATTCAAAATCTCTTCCAGCCTGACGACCCCACTGCCTTTGCAAAATCTTTTACTGCCAAGCTGTATGCACATGTTTATAGCTGCATAGATGCATCTGTCCCCTTTTGAAGTAAATAAAATTCCAAATTTAAGAGTAAAGCCCTGGGGGAACCCAAATATATTACAAAAGAAAAAAAATAATTTCACAAAAATAAATTTATCTGTCAAGATAGTAAAAATGCTCTTGCTAAACTTAACAGGGAATGGTGGACTATGATCAAATTAACCAAAGCCAGATAATTAGGTAAAAATAGCCACCCAACTGAAGGATAGCCACAAAGACTTCTTTAAAGTTGTTAGAAAACTCAGAAACAATGCACAACACTGCACAAAGCTAATAGTAAATGATATCACATACTCAAACTCAGAAGACATAGACAAGCCAATAGCAAGCACATTCAGCTAAAGCTTCACACCCTTTCCCCTTGTATTTGCCCAGGTAACATACCCACATCTATACCACCCCCTCAAATCTCCCAAAAACATGTTATCAAGACACTATCGAAGGCCAAGACATACAGGGTTGCTTAGTGATCAGCCTAAAAAAGGACTTGTTACAGAGGCTATTCAATATCAGCTTCTGCACAGGCATTGTGCTAGATGAATAGAGGACAGCAACCATCATCCCCTTGCACAAAGATGGAGCATCAATGGACCTGGGAAATTATAGACCTATAAGCTTGACCAGCCCCATCTGTAAGGCTATGGAAAGGATCATTGTGGAATTAATAAATAAGGACATATGCAACTTGCAAACTCTCTAACCAAGCCAGGTCAGATTCATTAAGGGCAGATTCTGCTTAATTAACTCTGTTAACTTCTTTGAGAACATTATTGATGCAGTGGATGAGAGCAGTCAGTGCACTTCCACATATCTAGACTTTGCAAAGATGTTCAACACCATCCCACATACATCATAAATAAACTCTGTCATTTAATTGTAAAATTGTATATAACTTATTGGATAGCAAATTTACTCAGAAGCAGAACCCAGAAAATTTGGGTGGGCAACTCTACCTCCTCCTAAACATCTGTCCCAAGCACCGTACCCCAGGGTTCAGTCCTTGGGCCACTCCTCTTTGGCATTTACTTCTTAGGGGTCAAAGCAAATGTTAAGGGTTTATAGCTGACCACATTTATAAATCACTGCAAACCTGGTGCCATCATAAACTCCAAAGGGAACACCAAGATCCTCCAAGAGTGCCTTTCCCAAAGAAATAGCTGGTGTTTAAACCATTGACTAAAACTAAATCCCAAGAAATGTGTAACATTATCTTTTGGCAAGCATGACTATCGCATTGATAACACACACCTGAAAGTTCATTCCATAGTCAGGGATCTGGGAGCCTGTGTCATCCATAAACTCACCTTTGAATGCCATGTATCCGCTATTGTAAAGGAAGCCCTTTTTCAACAAACAATTTGTATCTAAAGGTATCGTGCCCAGGTTCATGAATGTAATCACTCCACTGTATGTAGCTCTCATCAGGCCAGTCATTAAATATAATGCCCCATTCGGTATGTACCTGTCCAAATACTTGTCAGCTGGTATGACTATAGCCCTTTCTCACTACAAAAATTAATGGCCTAAATAATAAAAACTATGCAGACCATCTCAAAGCTTTGTCTGTTTTCTTGATATCATACAGGCTACTTAAGGGAGACCTCTGTCTCTCATAAAGAGCCTCAACAGAACCTGTCCTGTCAGGCCTATTACACATTTGCAAGTCCAATGACAGCATAAACACCCAAATGAGGGATTTCAGTGTCTTTTACAACATAAGTAGGATATGTTGAAGAGATAGGTATGTATCACAGAGAATACCTGTTATATGGAACTCTACATAAAGCACAGTACCTCTCTTTCTCTACTTAAATGTTGTTCTGATGACTGAATAGGAAAATATAAATTCACCCTGGTTTAGCACCCTTGTCCCTCATGGAAAAGTAAAGTACAGGTAAATGTCGCCAGCATACCCTTATTCTGGAAGCCTCTGGGATATTCATAGACAAAATATAAGGGCTACAGAAACTACCATGGAAACATAAGGATAGGCTTCTTAAGGTCCTCACAGACTAATAGTCTAAAGTACCTATGAACCTATGAACATTGTGCTGTAGCTGTATTCCAGACTTTGCACCTAGGTACAAGCTGTAGAAAAAGTGTAAGGTCACTGACTGCATCCAATGTACGAAAATGAGTTATAATTTTTACATCATTATTATTGTGGGCAGAAACTACAAATGTGTGCATGACTGCACAAACTGGAGGCAAAAAGTGTTCCTGTCTTTTTAAAATTTGGTGTCCAAGGCTCTGTAAAAATGACCAATGCCTGAAACCACCTTCACCGACTGTAACTCATGGAAAGTGTTGTAACTAAAAAGTTTTGATTCTGTTGGTTTTACATACATGTGCTGAAGACAACAATACATTTTTGTAGAAAGGCAAGGCTTGTATCCTTAATGGGAGGGATTGTGCCTCCTATAGTCTTCCCACACTCATGTCTTAACTCAACGGTTGGATGGCCTCGGAGAAAAGAGGAGTACTCATTTTTTTGTAAATCAACTAAGTGATTCCCAGTTCTCTTGAATTATGCATCCCAGGTCTTAATATTGGCTTTGGATCTACATTTGTCAAATGACCAGCATTAAATTAGCATATTTGAAAAATGTCATTCAGTGAATAAAAATTCCATAGAAGAAATTCAGGCAATCAGGATGCCACTGTAAACCCTTACCATCATGCTTATTGTGTAGACACATTTTGGTTTCGTAATAAGTACCTTAAACGAGACGTAGACACTATTTTCCCCTTTCTTCTTTTAGCATCTTCAGTGTAATCCCATCCTAGAATGTTAAATTGCATGTGGATTTAATTTTTTTTGCAGTAAAACAGTATTACTCACTGTCTTTAATCACTACTAACCACTGGTGGTTCTGTTTTTATAGAAAGCAATATTAAGCTAATGAATTAATACTCTGTGTGCCTGAGTGAGTGACCAGGCACATATATCTTGTTCACAGTTCTTCTGTCCAGTAAAAGTCAGGTACTAACAATGCAGAATAAAAGCAGTTTTGTAATGGATGGAACAAAATATATATAAATCATGGCAAGATTCAGGTGCCGTTACCTAGCGTTGAGCTGTGGAACAATTTAAATCATGTAAAAATATGAAAATTGTAAGAAACAGTTTTATCTATCTATTTTCTAGTTTCTATAAGTCCTACTACTTAATTAGATTTTTTGTGTTATAGTAAGCTACATTTTCATTATATTTGTGCTTTCACAGGTCGTGTCTGAAATGGTATTTGTTTGGCAAAAAAAAAAAAAAAAAAAAACACCCAGTAAATAAGTATTTATTTATATATTTTTCCTCTCAATGCACACTCTGATTTGATCTTTTAATATTACCCTATCTGCAATAAATCTTGTTTTTATTCTGAAATTGGCGAGTGTTTATACTAGGACGCACTAGGATGCTCAATAGCAAGCACCACCCCTGATATGACGTGAGCAGACCTTATAATGTCAGACCTCTTATTTTTCATGTAATAAATGTTTGTGTGAATCAAGTGAAGATGAGATAAAAAAAACAGCCTAATGTCTGGGGGTAGGGGCTAATGCCTCCTGCACTCCCAAAAGGACTGAAAGGCAACTAAAACTGTGTAAAGCAGGGGGTGCAGTGTTGCGGTAGCCCCCTTGCTGGATGTAAGTGGCTGTCTTTCACTGACTTTAAGTCAGTAATGTCCATTAATTTCCATTTTTATAGTTTAACCTTCTTAATCATATTTAAGAAGTATAGAATTAGAATTTCAACAAAAAGGTTTTAAACACTTAACTGACATCCCTATTGGGGTGTCACTCAAGTTGGTACTGGCCACACCTGCTCGAAGTACCATGGTGTGTCGTAATATGAACAATCACCATGAATGTTGCTGTATGTTCATTCTATTCTGTATATATTTTTGATTAGAAAGACAGTTATGTATTTTCTGTTCTTTGAGCTCGGGTTGTGGCTGAAAAGGGTCAGTAGACCAGTCCACTTAGCTGGTGAGCAAATGGTAAATAAATAAAATAAAATATGTGTGTGTGTGTGTGTGTGTGTGTGTGTGTGTGTGTGTGTGTGTGTGTGTGTACTTTTGAGATGCAGATGCAGACTAAACTATGACAGACACATTTGTACATGTGCATACTTGACATAAAAATATCTGACCCATTATTTTATTATTTTACTAATTATCTATAGTCAAATTTGTGTATTCAGTGCATGTTATACTTCTGCATTTATGCCTGATCACATGCAAAACAATAACAGATAGTTAATATGCTAAGTACACATCAGTTTTAGACTTGTTTGGGCCTCATCTGAAGCAGGCCTGGTTCACCAGGGGGGCTGGTCTTACTATTTGCGAAACAGTGGATTAGACCATATGGTACTATCTGCCAAGTAATTCTTATCCCTTGTCCTCTTAATTGTTCTATTTTGTGTAGAGGCACACTTTTTCTTCCAGTTAACTAATGTTATTCTGCTATTTAAGGAGGCTTTTAGAAGTGACCCCTGTGCCACCTTTGTGGCCATCATTCTTTTCATGTCTGAACTCCCTAAACAACTACTCTACATATTGTGTCATTCATCTAGTTCCTTAATCTCATTTCCTACTTGTGCATTGGTATTCTCACACACACACACACATACACACACACACACACACACACACACACACACACACACACACACACACACACACACACACACACACACACACACACACACACCTTTTATAAGGAATAGAATCAAATACCTTAATGGAATGCTATTAGTCTTTCCCCTTATCAGCAAGTGTGCAAATGTCGTTTTCCAGTTAAAGATAAGCAAATGGATTTTTTTTGCATAAATGCCTAGCTGTTGATTGATGTAGTCATTGACCAGATGTCGTCCTGGATTTCAGATTTTTGCAATCCATTTTTAAGTATTATTAAGTCATGATTTTTTATGCTGAACTAAGGCCACCTGATTTCTTTCTGATAGTTTGTTCCATTTGTATTTATTTACTTATTTTCTTATTTATTGAGTGTTTTTTTTTTTCAGGTACAGCCTGTGAAAGTTCATGTTTGATGAAAATGTAGTTTAGAAGAAATTCATAAAATGCTATAACACTAAAAGAACATTAAAAAAGTAGGATTTAGAGAAACTAGTTAGAACAAGTACTGGAACTGCAAGTATAATTGCAGGGAACAACACATTGAAAGAGTGTTGTGAGCATTTTTTCTGCATCCTTTTTTGAATGCTTTTGCTTTTTTATTGGGTATGTATTCATGCAGCCACTGTTGTGTGATACCCCTAAGCTCCCTCCCACCTCCATCCAAGAGTAGAGATGCAGTTTCAACTTGGTGATTAATACCACTGGGCTGGGACCATCAGTGCATCACATTACTGGTGACAACAGGTCTCCTACTAGAGGTAGGCAAGCCTTGGAGCCGCCACTGATATTAATGGAGGCAGGCTTGCTTAGCTGGTTAGGCTGTACTCTCTGCATGGTGGCACTCATGGTTGGGCATTGAGGAGTGGCCTGTGGGAACATACCCACAGTGGGCCTTAATATTGTTACCCTCTCAAGCTATTCTAGACACTTCTATATAGGAGAAACCAAAATAAGGTTTAAAATCAGAATACAGACATAAAAAAAATCAAAATATAGATAGCCCTGTGGCTTCACATTTTCATATAGCCCATTTGGGGTCACACATTAGTTTAAAAGTTTGTATTCTGGAACAAGTTTTTGCTAGAAATGATGTTTTACTTAAAAATAAATTGTTATTTAAGGAAGCAGTTTATATTTTAAAGTTTGGTACTTTGGTGCCTCAGATTTTAAACAAAGAAATTGAGTGGAAGGCTCTTTTACACTGTGTAAATTATTTTATTGTTAATTGTTTTATTTAATTGAATAATTATGTCATTTTTTTTGCTATTTAAGTGAAGTTTTTGTCATTCTGATGTTAACTCTGTGAAAGGCTTGCTGGCCGAAGCGCTTGAGTTTTATTAAATATTTTGTGGACTTTGAGCTTCTGCAGTTGGTGTTTTTCACTATTTTAGTGTTTTTATCTATATTTGCTTTTTTGTTGTTTAGTTATTCTGGACACACGGCCTGGTGATAATTTTGAGTTCCAGTTTCCATTAGGGCTATAATAACTGGGCCAGCTACTCACCAGCACAGTTCCTTCCCTTGGAAAAGATGGTCAGGCAGAGCCTTGTCATTCATTTTGTCCCCCCTCCCACTCTTCCCCCCCCACACACACACACACACACACACACACACACCGGCAACAACAGGAATCCAAGCTGCTAATCGAACTGGGTTGCAAGATTTATCACTCTGCACCATTGGAGCTGACATAGTATTGTAAGTTAAGACAGGCCTTGGCTGTATAGAGAGTGACTAAAAAGTATCACTTGTGATGAACTTCCTTATTCATTTATCAAATGGAACTGGCAGTTGTGGAGAACTCTGGACCCAGAGTTAGTGCTGATCCAGAATCATGATAATGTTGTTCCTTCTGTTCTTTTTTTTTCTTTTTTTTTTTTTTGTTAAACCTCTTTATTAAACATGGTGTATTTAAAATGATGCATGTATATTGTGACGATTGGGGAGAGATGGGTGAAGGCTGCCAGCCTAATCAAATACAATTTGATATATAATTCTGGCATTTGTAAATAAATGTAAAATACAGGCATGTTTTCTTGATAATTAATGTAAAATACAGGCATGTTTTCTTGAGTGTAAAAGAATACTGTGAAATGTGGAACTGCAAAATATGTGACAACATTGCACTCTACTGGCCCAGTGAAGCATGTTGTGACCCTTTCATGTTAGAACTCGGCTCCAGTGAGTCTGGATGAAGGTTTCATGCCCATTGTTTTAAGGCTAAAGTTTATGACCAGAATTTACATGTGGAAGGTGCTTTATTGCTCTGGTTTCTGCTAGAGTGTATATGTGAAATGCCTTGTATTGTTGTAAGTTTCTGAGCAGGTGTTGGATTGCTAAATAATGGAGTTTGTTTGCCTGGGAAAATCTAAGTGTCAACATGATATAATTTGGGAGGGACTCAGCAGACATGTTTGTTAGTAATATTTAAATACTATTTCTCACAAGAGACTTAAAACATTTTGATCTTGGATATCTAACTCAGCACTCTGCCTAAACTCACATGTAAGTTTCTAGCACTGTGATTTCTCTTAGGAATAGGTAAACTCAGAAGAAAGTTAGACTAAGTATTTTTCTTTGAAATCAGACCTGTACTACTGTATTATTTTATGGTTCTGCGTGATCTCTGAACTCTTAGATATCTTTGTGGTGTAGTAGTATTGTCTTGTGTTTTAATTATTTATTATTAAATATATTTAAAACCTTCTACCTGTGGCTGGTTTATGTAGAGATAAAGTAGTCTTTAGAGTACATTATATATTTAAAGAGTTTATTGTAATAATCCCTTCCAATAAGCCTTGAGACTGATTAGTCATACTCCAGTTGGATTATAATATTGCACAGTAATAATTTTACACCCTTTTAAGGGCCTTTTAGTAGCTGAT
This sequence comes from Protopterus annectens, assembly GCF_019279795.1. Classification (NCBI taxonomy): domain Eukaryota; kingdom Metazoa; phylum Chordata; order Ceratodontiformes; family Protopteridae; genus Protopterus; species Protopterus annectens. The sequence goes on along the minus strand of NC_056731.1, from coordinate 765,689,621 downwards.
TAACTGGGTGGTGGCAGGAATTACTACCATATGGTCTGGGTAATAGGGACACAGCTGGAGAACCTAGCCTTTTCCCAGGAAAGTCTGTGTGGTTGTATAACCTCTTCTCAAAGTGTGTGATTGTGTATGTATCAGCTACTTGGGCAGAGACACGAAGCACTGGTTGGACAGAAAGGGTACTGGAGGTTTTAGCTTGCCCAGTTAGGCTGAGACCTGAACCATATAGCTGTGCCAGTGGGGAATCTTATTGGGGACCTGATGAGCAAAGGAGCAACCAGCCTCAGACTGACTGTGATCTCTGTGTGCACTTAAGGGAAATTGTACTTTACTCTGTGTATTAGTTATCCTTTCCTCTTCTAGGAGATTACCTCCCTGGTGTTAGTAGTGGGGATTGAGGCTCCTTGATTGCTGGGCCAGGGCACAGTCGTCACATATATATATATATATATATATACACTAATAAAAAAAAGACAAACCATACCAACATTTCCATTGTTATTTTCATGCAGTATACTTTAGTTTTCATTCACTGTAACATGACATAAAGAGCTCAGTTCTTGCCTTCCCCTTAAATTTCAACTCTCCTCCTAGTATTCTTCATGTATTGTTCCCAAAAATACATTTATAATGTACTCTTTCCATTTTCTAAAGATTCCACTTACAGTTGTTTTATTTCCTTTGCAATATTCAGCACTTCCGTCACAGTTGGTTTACAGTTTGATTTCCATTTTGTAGCATTTGCTTTAATTGCAGCCAATCTATGTCTGGGCAGTTCAGATCCTATGTTCTAGCTCAAAAGAATCATTTGCTTAGTTACAGTCATTTGCTCCCCCCAACATTTCAGACAAAGTACAGGGGGTTGTTAAAATATTCTCAAATACCTCTCTGTTTCCCATTACACCTCCAGCATTTGTTATCTACCTGAGGGAAAATTATCTGAAGTCAGCTTGGGGTATAAAAATACCTCTGCCAACACTTCCAAGCAAAAAATCCTAAACGTTCTCAACTTTGTTGCATATTTGGGAACCATACAGATTTCCTTCCTTTGTTTGTTTGTATAGTGCCTTTCTATTTGCTCTTCCAAATATTTTCTAACCTTCTCTTATTCATTCTCATAGTTATAATGTACCTGTCATTTAACAATCCCCTATATCTTTCTCTTTGCTTGTTCTATTTCATCAATCCCTGGTAGGGAAGATAGTCTCTAACCTGCAGTCTAAACGTCTGCTTAGCCTCATCCCATTTTGTTACCTTTCTCACTCTTTGGGTATTTACTCCCAAAACCTTGGTTCATTGTCTAATTTTCTTCAGTAAATTCCAGCTCCATTTTGCTTGCTAACTTTGTATGCCCATACTTATAGTCATTCCTTTTGGTAAAAATCTTTCTCGATTCCTGTGTTGGCTTAGTTCTTAGAATACTTTCTGTTAATTTATGACTATAATATTCTATATGGTTGTTGTTATTCTCCTTGTTTATTTAATTATGCAAGCAGAGTTGACAGCTGCTCAGTAAAGGTTTTTTTCCCTGCATAGTATAACATTGTTATATTATTTTACTTAGACAAATAGGCAGATATATTGAGGATGAATGAAACAGGAAATGTCGCAGGTCAAAAAAATGACAGCATGGAAGAACGATATGTTCTGTTAAATTTATTAAACAACTAAGCGTGTTCGTCCCAGCATATATCAAGACGTCATCAAAGTTATTAAAACCACTGTACAAATTGCCATACCCAACATCCTTAGCATCAACCATACAAAACACAGAATGAATTAATTAATTAATCAGCCATCACATGTTCAATAAACAATGGTAATCAATGAATCAACCATACCCACAGAATCAATATTAAAACAAAATTTTTTACAACCTCCCTTTAAAAAAATGCAAATTTAAAATACGTGTGTAAATACAAAACAAATTATTATAAACTATTCCTGCTCGGATTTTAAGAATGTAAGTGAAAACCAGTGATCATTGATACCTGCTTTCTTTGTAGCATCCAAACTCAATTGCCATAGTATCTCTCTGTATTCTGAAACACTTTTGCTATCACCCCAAGTATTTGCAATTGATGGTTGCTATTTGTAAAGGTTCAAAGGAGCTGCACTGTATAGTCTGATGACTAGAAATGGAGTCAAGTTTGTATTTTGATCCAAAGAGCATTTTTTGGTGTTGAAGATAAGTTTGTTTTTTATAAGCCAGTTGGACATCTGGCTTAGGACTTCATTGGTGTAATTGTAATGGATTCATAGTTCCTGCTCTGTATATGACCATGGCATATGTGTAAAATATAATATTAAGCTGAGGAGAATCACCATGGAGATTACTGGTGAATAATGTGAAGTGTTATGGTAAAAGGATTGATGTTCATCATACTGATCGCTGCTGCTGCAGTCTTAGCAATATGAGTTGTATCCTACTAATGGTAAAACAGCCAGTCAGCTTCTGAAACATAAGGGCACCCTCCATGTTCCAAACCATTAATCATCTCAATCAGAGCTGAGGAAAAAGATTGGTTTGTGCACCAAACCCTTCAGAGCTTTCTTGTTGTGGATGAGTTCTCCTCTTGTAGTCTTTTGAGGATCAATGGTCAACTAATGCTATTCCACTGCTGGGCAGATAGTTTCCCTTCAGGGAAAAACCCTTCCACTTTTTTACTTTATGACAGAAACTGAACTTTTTATGTGAAATTTATAATTTTAAGCTAGAAAAATATTGTTTGTATGATGTTTAGTAACTTATTCAAGAGTTCAATGCTTACTTTTGTGAAAAAAAGCTGTTAAACCTAAGTTAAAACTATTTTTTCTTGGTAAAGTTGTGTTCATTTGCTTTTGGGGGCTGGAGCAAGTGTTTGAAATGCTTTACACTGTGTTTTTGTGGCAAACTAACCTTTTTAATACTTACTTGTGTTACAGACTACATCTGGCTGGCTTCCCCAGGTATCAGGCTTTACCATGGAACAATGTACTTGTTTCTTGGTTCTTCCTTCTTCCAGACACAAAAAAAAACAAAATACCAAACACACTTCAGTAGGCTACTAAAGTGTCTCAGCCACAGACAGGTGACTCTGCTGTGGCCATTTCTGGTTCCACAGACCATTCACCCATGAACCAGGGATTAGACATATTGTCTGTGGCTGTTACATTGCCCTTGGTTGGCAAGGGTGAATGACTCTTGTCGATTTTGGAAGAAGTAGCAGAGAATAACTATTTGCCCTACTACACTGGAATGCTTATCCCTAGGGAAATTATGCATGTCAAATGTAGGAGTGCTTCTTTAGAAATTCCCATTAAAATGAAGCAAAAAGTTAAAAACATGTGTTTTACTGACTCAGTTACATTGGACAGATGTAATTTACTGGGCTTAGCTTTGTGTTTAGTTCAAGCACTTGACCCTTCCAATTGCACTTTTTTCTGGTAAAAGAAGAATTTTTCTTCATTTTGGAGCTGTCCATGATTTTTAATCACATGATTATGAAGGGTCAAATTCTATTTCTTCACTTCTGGTTTCTGATTTTGATTCTCAGGAAAGTGTGGCTTCTGACAGTCCCTTTGAAGGACTCTCTTTTTCTTTAACAGTTTACAGAATGAATCAGTTGTTTCAGTGGGAACAAAATGGCAATCCACTCTTTCTTAAGAAATGTTGCGATTTAGTGCAATTGGAATTTCATGAACCTACACCAGTTCCTCCTATTCTTCCATCATTAGAGGATATTTTTATCACAGCCTGTAACTAGCTTGACAGCCAGCCTTCTGCTCCCAAGAAAGTAAGTAGATTGTAAACTTCCTTAGTCTTATAAATTTTATATTCTAACCTGATCAGACCCAGCAAGGATATCTCTGGTAAACCCAGCTGCTGTTTAACATCAGTTTAATGTCAATCTGGCCTCTTGAAAAAGATGGGAAAGTGTTTTTTATAGATTTGGGAAAAATGTATTCTTCTGCAACAATTATTTTTAGGATTCTCAGCTGTCAAGCTCATATGTTAAAGTTTATGCTTTCCTCTTTTGAGAATATGAGAATCATCATAGCATTTTTTCTCTTATCTGAGGAGAAACATATTTGTGTAATTTTATTGCTTGTGTCTCAAGTAGCTACCTACTCTTTGAAATGTGATTATGATTTAGCAGATACCACTCCTGTTATGAGGAGGTTTGTTTGGTTGTGTATTGAAAACCTTCCTGAGGATGTTAAATCTCAAATTTTGAACTCTCCCATAAACAGAAGTAATTTTTTGACCATCTGCTGCAGAGTCCTTAATAAGTGTGATGAGAGAGGCAAGCTGATTTACAGAATTGCACAGATTTGTCAACCTTCCTTCTCCAAGTTATTCAAGAGGTTTAATGCTACATCTACAACGTTTTATAAAAAAAAAAAATAAAAAATAAGCAGACACAGCTAGCTGTTGATGAACAGCCTTCCAAAAAGCAGTGGCAGGGAAAGACCAAGAAGAAAGGTGACCCCCCCCCCCCAGAATAAAGGACAGTCTAACAAATATGAGTAATTATCTTTAACCCCCCCCCCGAAAAAGCGTTTAATCCGTCCAAAAAATCTGAACCTCAATTTCTTCCTTTATTTGGTAATAGACAGTTTCAGACAAATGGATTTTGAAAGTGATTCATCATGGATAAATGTGACAGTGGGATTCTCTTTCTCTCTTTCATGGGAATCCTGCTCATTTGCCAGATCAACCCTCCTGCTATTCAGCATCTGCTGACACAGGGGGTTGTAGAAGTGGTATATCCTTCTCAGATAAGATAAGGGTTTTATTCTAGGATGTTTCTGCTGCCAAAGATGAAGCTTCATGGAGACTAGTTCTGGATCTTTCCTTTTTAAACCAGTTTGTGATAGCGCCCAAGATAAATGTTATTTTTTTCACAACTTGTTACCTTTCATTCTCCATTTAAGTTTTCTAGTGACCCTGTTTTTAAAAGATATTTATCATTACATTCCTAGAGCTTCATATTTCAGATGCTGCTTAACGTTTTCTATGTCTGGATCATACCTTCAGTTCTCTTCATTATCATTTGGGCTATCCACTACTGCAGAGTGCAAGGTATTCACATTTTTCTTTATTTAGAAGACTTGTTTATCTTTGCAAAGTCTTTTTCAAAGTGTCAGGAATGTCTCATTTGGTTGAGAGATCTGCACAGAGTGAGATTCCAGGAGAACATCCAAAAGTCTTGTTTAACTCCTTTGCCCAGGATGTCTCCTAGATACCTCAATTCAAAGATCTTTTTTTCTACAGGAAAATGCTGGTTTGTATCTCAATCTATTCCTTAGTTTTTGCGCTCAGCAATTGAATTTCTCAGAATTCTAGGTCTCATGGCACTCTGATTTTTGTGGTATCTATAACAAGACTCAGCATGAGAAAAATTCAGTGGTACCTTAAATGTGTATGGTCCAACATCAGCATCCTTTGAGATTCCAGATTCCAAGTTTTGGGGTTTCTTGAGGGAGATTTGTTGGTGGAGAGACCAAATTTATCTGAATCCAGCTCTCCCATTTTCCCTTCCCCCTCATGCACAGTCTATGACAACAGACACCTCAGACTTTGCTCAGGAAGCAATGTCTATGAAGGATAAAAGTGCAGGGTATTTGGAATAGAAAAGACAGACCAAATCAATCACATAAACATAAAAGAAATGTTTGCAGTTGCAAATGCTCTCAGCACTCTATGAGTCATTTATGCATTACAAGTGTCACAGGCAACATCACAGTATTGCTACACATAAAGAAACAGGGAAGAACCAGACTGTACCCTCTGTACATCCTAGTCTTGGTAGCCTCAGATATAACTTTTCAGTACAATCTCACTGTACAAGCATCTTGTATTCTATCAGAGCAAACTTTTGTGGCAGACAGGCTGAACATGACCAGGACATCCCGCTCACAAAAGGAAACTGAATTAGGGGGCCTTCCAGGAATTCATCTAGCTGTTTGGAACACAATTGATAGATCTTTTTGCCTCCAGTCATAACAATTAAGTGGCAGAATTCTGCTTCGGGACCCCAGACAAGAAGGCCTGTAAAGCGTGATTTTTCTTTTTCTTGGACAAGAATGTTTTCTTCATACTTTTCTAGCCTTTATACTAATATCTCGGGTCAATCTGAAGATTCAGAATGTGTCTCCAAAGATCAATATGGTGATTTCCTCCTCAACCAGCCAACAGTGGTTCTCCCTTCTATTTGGAAATGGCTAAGGGCAATTACCACAAGCTTCCTCTTAGACTGGACCTACTTACACAAGACATGGGGGTGTGTGAAGCATCCCAAATCCAAATTACTTTAACTGACTGCCTGGATGATAGGCAGCTATTTTTTGAGGATGTGCAGCAGTTATTAAAGGAATCAAGAAAACTTGGTACTAGAAAATCATATATTAGCAAATCAAAAACAATTTCTTGTTGGTATCAAAACAATAACTAGGACCCTTTTAAGGCTAGTGTTTCTCTGGTTCTTTATGATCTGTGTGAGTTATTATCATCTGCATTGTCTTATTCCTCTATTAAGGTACATTTGTTGGGTATTTTAGCATGTATGCCCTCAGATCCCCCTCTTTCAATGTAATCTCATGTGAAATTTTTTTGAAAAGGATGTTGCATACTAGGCCTCCTAGAAAACAGGTATCTCCTTCTTGGGATCTTGATTTTGTCTTGGAAAAAGTAACTTTTGATCTTGTTAAACCAGCTCATCAGGCTGACTTGAGGTTGTTAACATGGAAAACAGTTTTGATGATTGTTCTGACTTCTGCTTTCCGCTAAGATAGGGTTTCCTTAAGACTTAATCCTTCGTTTATGCCTATCGTGATGTCAGAGTTTACTTTGAGTCACGCTATCCATATCTCTATCTTCTATTCATACCTTGGATGTCCACAGACAACTTGGATAGTCTCCTGACTGATCTATATCTTTCTAGAAGTTTGATCATTTGTTCTTTGAAGTGAAGGTAAGAGTAAAGAACAACCTGTGTCAAAGCAGATGGTTTCCAAATGGTTATCTTATACTATTGCCTTTAGTTATATCCACCGCAACAAGGCAATTCCAGACAGGGTAAAAGATCTTGGTTTCATCTGTGTTTTTTATTGAAAGGGGTTGGAACATGTGAATTCTAGCAGAAACTTGGTCTTCTGTTCATACGTTTACAAAGCACTACAAGCTAGATTCCTTCTCATGGTCTAGGACAGCCTTTGCTGTGACCTTTCTCCAGGGGCTCTTGGAACTTCATCCTTCCTCCTGTCTGTCAGTATAAACTGTGGATCTCATGTAGCTAAGGCTACTGCAGCAGTGATCAATATGGTGAACATAATACAGTTGTGTAAGCAAACTTACCATAAGAGTAAACTTCAAATAATCACTGCTGTAGTAGCTGCTGTCTCACTCCATCACTCTTAGTTTTAATGTTTTATTATGAGGATGAGGACCTTTGTGTTCATTTTCCTAGCATTAACCTTTTCAGAGCTCTAACCTCTTTCCCTGTCTTACTTGGCATGAAAATTTTGAAGGACTTGGTGCCCAAATGCTTGGGGTTTGGAAGCTCTGAAGGACTTGGTGCCCAAACGTTTGGGATGTGGAAGGTGCCCTTAAGCTCCAAAAGCTGTCTACCTGTTATATCCTTATCAGGATAACTACTGCAGCAGTGATCATTTGAACATTTAGTGTTATGGTAAGTTTGCTTACATAACTGCCCTTTTCTTGTAAATATGGAATTTCAATGATGGCATACCTTTCAACCCTCAGACACTGAAAATAGGAATAAAAGTCTTTGAAAAATAGGAACATCTAGCTAAAACTCTGGACATCTAACTAGTATAACATTTTAATGTCAAGCAGCACAATAAGTCTTCCAGTCGGAATGTGTGCTACTACTCAACAACACGTTTAAAGAGAGTGACATTACAAAAGAGACTGTATAAAATCTGTAGACTTTAATGAACTGTTTCTTAAAATTCTACCACACAGGGTCATTTATTTTTGCATTAGAAAACAGGAGTTGTAAGATGTTCATCCTCTTTCTTATTACTATTACTAAGTCTGTCATATAATGTGGGTTTTCTATGTTTAAGACAGCTTCTAAATCACATGTGATGAGGGGATTCAGAAAATTGTGCAAAGGGGTAAATAAAGCCTCAAAATAGAGATATACCTCCAAAATAGAGACAGTAGAGAGGTCAGCATGCTGGTTGTAGGAAGAAAGAGTTTTTTCTGAGATGTAAGTTAATAAAGTGAAGTGAGAATTTTAGAATGTACAACTTTATGAGTTAAACAAGGGATATTTTTGTGGCTGGCGAAGGATAGAATGTAAAGAAACACAAATGTATGCTCTTAGCCAAAACTTAAAAACTTGCCAAATACTACTGCCCTTCTTACGTACAGTAAGTAAAACATTGAACAGGTAGCCCCCTTCAGATATCTAGGGCTTACTATTGATTCCATTTTGTTCACACACATCAATAATGTAAATGGAGAAAGTAACTCATTCCTGTATTACAAATGCAAAATATTTAATTCTTTAACCTCTGAAGGAGGAGCAGCAATAGGTAAAATATATTTTACAGCCACACTTAGAATATGACCAACACCTTCTTGCCTATTCCTCAAGGAAAAATCTCAAGGATTTACAAACATTTCATTCTTTCCTTCATGACAGAAAATCATTGCATCTGTCTTAAGTATACAAGCTGGCTCCCTACTGAAATGTTGGCACTTGAAACATTGAGTGCCTAAAAGCAGCCCCCCCCCCCCGAAAACCTGGAGAAGAGCAATCTTGAAAATCGCTCTTATCCTTAAAGCTTCTTTTTGCAAGCCCCCCCCGACACCCCTGAGCTTATAGCCGAACTCAGAGATCACCATACCTCAAAAGGGAATATTCAGAGAAGTGGCATTTCAGACTTAGTATATATGAGTCTGTTCTTTCGGCCATTCAGTTTCCACGTTACAGGACTCAGTCTAGCGGGTGTTAACAATTCAAATGGTTATCATAAAAGCCATCTTTCAGTACAGCACTATGTTTTCCTACTAAAACTCATTGATAAAAAAAAAAAAACAGTAGTGCATGTATCAAGACTGACAATAAACCATGCATAGTACAATCAGTAATTCTATTTAGACAATGCAACAGTACTGCAGAAACCCATGCATTTTCCTTCTTAGGCCCTAAATGATGGATCATATTCTCTGACAGCATTAGGAAATGTCAAGCAGATAAAGAACTCAGGTGGAAGGTACTAATATCTACAACATTTGTTATATTCTTTTGCTTTAAGCAGAAATATATCTCCATAACTTTACTTCTCTGCTTTTACACACATACTACTTAAATGGTATGTTAGAAATAAGAATAACATTTATAACCAATGCAAGTACTTGAAGTACTCATGGCTTGTATTCTAGGCATACACAGTAGATAACCTAACAAAGATGTACTGAACTGAACTTTACAGGTATACCTTTCTATATAACAAAAGTAATTTGTCAGTATTCATACACTACAAATGTGTGAACAACCTTGCTTATGTCACTAAGTATATCCTGTAAATACTGTATATTTTATACTTTGTGTAATGGATCTGTTTTTTAACCTTCTCTATGTAATGTATCTTTTTATAATACCTTTCTGGGGTACAGCTATCGTAGGTCCTCTTGGACAAGTCCACTACCCTGATTAGCAAAATTAAATAAATAAATAAATAAATAAATAAATAAATAAATAAATGCATTTGTTGTCAGATGACTTTTCCTTTACCAGCCTATTAATGGTATTAAATGAGGTACTACTGTGTTACATCCTTGCTGAGTGACTTGAGTTGAATTTGAAGATTTGGGGGGGTTGATTGGTTACAATGCTTGGCCTACAAGAAAGACTGTATAAAAAAAAGCTATTTCTGTTTTAAGGCAGGCATATGAAGGTCCATGACTGGTAAACATGAATTAATAAGCTTAGTTTTTGATTGGTATTTTACTGACACGGTGGTAAAATCTTTTTAGTTCATGTAGTTTCAGTGAAGTGAGTGATTCTAGTGAGATGCTGTCCTTGAAAAGGTTTTTAAAGGGAGGGTATCTGAAGGTTTAATGACTATAGTATTAAAGTTTAAACCTGAATTTCAAATCCAAAGTTCAGTTTTAGAGAAAAATGTATTCATATATTTAAGATGTAGCAGGGGTTTTAGAGGATATGGCACTCTTAATTGCACTGAGATTAAACAGTAGACCATTTCGATAAACGATGAAAAAAGTATATGACCTTCCCCCTGGCATTCCCTATACAAAAGGAAACCCCTGCACTCCCTTACTTAGTGTAACCTATCCAAGGCTGCCCATCTTTGGGATAAGTTATCGGCTTCCATAAAAATGTTTAATTGCAACTCAGCTAAGTGTATTAGTATAATTTTTGTCGAGTATAAATGAATGCAGTCATCAGTATATTGAAAGAGTGTCTAAGTGACAGAACAGTACTTTGTAGCTAATATAGATTTTAAAGAAGAATGGGCCAAAACTAACCCTTGTGAAATGCCTCAATCAATTTATAAAGGTACTAAACTAATGCTTGACCACCTTACAGCTTGTCTTCAATTACTTAGTAGCTGGTGAGCTCCTTTTTGGGGGTGGTGACAACTTATAATTTGCAAGTATTTGGAGAAGAGTGCAGTGGCTAGCCATGCCAAAGGCTTTTGCCTGGTCAGCAAGTATCATCCCTATTGAACCTTAACCCTTTGGATTGGTGCACAAGTGGTTTATAGTGGTTAAATGTACAATTCTGGCTCCATGGCCTGGGTGAAAGTCATGACTGAAAGTCGATAGGATATTATTTTTTATCTTAATCTCTAGTAATTATGAAAATGTTTCCATGAAATCTGGTCAAGAGAAAGAGAATTAAAATTCAGTAGAGTAGCCTCCATTTTGGAGAAAGGACTGTAATAGCTGATTTCTAACACTCGGATATATGACTGCATGTTACAGACCTGCAAACTAGTATACAGGCTTTTGCATCACTAAGTAGTTGAAGGCAGTTTGGTGGTACTCGTCTGAGAAGAGGAAAAGAAAGTGGGAGTTTAAGTTTCAAAGTAGTTTCCAAATTAGTCTGGCAAGAAGGGCAAAGACATGAAGTTCTGCCAGAGTATTAGTTTGATAGTAACTGTTCAAAACAACTGAAGTGTTCCTGCTTGAAACTAAAAAAATGCGCTCTGATACACAGTACTGTTTGCAATTATTTAATTTGAGGAGATAAATATTTGCTAGAAATATCATTCTACCACCAAATTTAAACATCAGTTTTACTTTTCTCCATACCATATTTTACATGCTGTATTAAGCATGTATGTACTGCCTGCTTAAGAGTTCACAATACTGCATAAACACAGAATTATACACTAGTAACAGATATCTACAAAATAACCAAATGACAACCGACTCACAGCTCCAAGTAACATTGTTGACCAAACTTTAATAAAATGACATATTGAGGCATACTAATGTAATATGAAATACAATAAAATGCAATTTTCCATTGACGAACTTAGTTAATGAAATAAACTTGGCTGAACTTGTTTAAGTGCTCTACAGCAGCATAGTAAGCGTTTCTTACTAAACAGGTACAATGGACCTTGGAATGCTAAGTAACAGAAATGATTAGTTCTTAATTTCCATGAATTAGTTGCCTAAATGGCACTAGAGGGTGCAGCTGTATCATCAAGCAGATTTGCATGGGCAAACTGAGCAGACACATTGGAAGTAGGAATAGTTTTATGAAAGAACACACTTATTATAAATTTTGAATTTCTTTCAGGTAGGTTCGTGGGTCTATGTCAGATAAAAGAAAACGCAATCACTCAAACGCTCCTATGAGCGACTAATCATAACTTCAAAATTTGTATTGTGGAGGGCTGCTCCCCCCCCCCCCCCGCTAAATATATATTCCTACTCCAAGGTCGCAGTACAGTGAGGAAAGGACAAATATCCCACTCTTCGCTGTACTGCAACCCCAAAATGCCACTTCCGGTGTTATGATTATTCGCTCATATGAGCGTTCGAGAGATTATGTTTTCGTTTACCTAAAGTAGACCTGGTTCCTAAATAGACAGTAGTTGGCATACCAGTATCATCAAATCATCATCATCTTCTTTTGGCTGTTCCCATTAGGGGTTGCCACAGTGGATCATCTGTTTCCATTTCTTCCTGTCCTCTGCATCATGCTCTTTCACACCAACCACCTGCATGTCCTCTCTCACCACATCCATAAACCTCATTTTAGGCCTTCCTCTTTTCCTCTTACCTAGCAGCTCCATCCTTAGCATCCTTTTCCCAATATACCCAGCATCCCTCCTCAGCAAATGTCCAAACCAACGCAATCTCGCCTCTCTTGCTTTGTCTCCAAACTGTCCAACTTGAGCTGACACTCTAATATACTGATTCCTAATCCTGTCCATCCTAGTCACACCCAATGCAAATCTTAACATCTTTAACTCTGCCACATCCAGCTCTGACTCCTGCCTTTTCGACAATGCTACCATATCCAACCCATATAACATAGCTGGTCTCACTACCCTCTTGTAGACCTTCCCTTTCACTCTTATTGGTACCCGTCTGTCACAAATCACTCCTGACACTCTTCTCCACTCATTCCACCCTGCCTGTACTCTCTTCTTCACCTCTCTTCCACACTCACCATTACTCTGAACTGTTGATCCCAAGTACTTAAACTCATCCACCTTTACCAACTCTACTCCCTGCATCCTCACCATTCCTCTACCCTCCCTCTCATTTACACACATATATTCTGTTTTAGCCCTGCTGACCTTCATTCCTCTCCTCTCTAAAGCATATCTCCACCTCTCCAGAGTCTCCTCAACCTGGTCCCTACTCTCACTACATATCATAATGTCATCTGCAAACATCATAGTCCACGGGGCCTCCTGTCTGATCTCATCTGTCAACTTGTCCATCACCACTGCAAATAAGAAAGGGCTCAGAGCTGATCCTTGATGTAATCCCACATCCGCCTTAAACGTATCTGTCACTCCCACCGCAGTCCTCACCAATGTCACACTACCCTTGTACATATCCTGTACCACTCTTACATACTTCTCTGCCACTCCCAACTTCCTCATACAATACCACAACTCCTCTCTAGGCACCCTGTCATATGCTTTCTCTAAGTCCACAAAGACACAATGCAACTCCTTCTGACCTTCTCTGTATTTCTCCAGCAACACTCTCAGAGCAAATATTGCATCTGTAGTGCTCCTTCCTGGCATGAAACCATACTGCTGATCACTAATCATCACCTCCCTTCTTAACCTAGCTTCCACTACTCTTTCCCATAACTTCAAGCTGTGACTGATTAATTTTATCCCTCTGTAGTTACTGCAGCTCTGCACATCACCCTTATTCTTAAAAATAGGTACCAAAACACTTTTTCTCCACTCCTCAGGCATCCTCTGACTTTTCAAAATTTCATTAAACAATCTGGTTAAAAATTCCACTGCAATTTCTCCTAAGCACCTCCATGCTGCCACTGGTATGTCATCTGGGCCAACAGCCTTTCCATTCTTCATCCTCTTCATAGATGTCCTTACTTCCTCCTTGCTAATCTGCTTCACTTCCTGATTCACTATCCCCACATCATCCAACCTTCTCTCTCTCATTCTCTTCATTCATCAGCCCTTCAAAGTACTCTTTTCATCTACTCGACACACTCTCCTCACTTGTGAGTATGTTTCCCTCACTGTCCTTTATCACCCTTACCTGCTGCACATCTTTCCCAGCTCTATCCCTCTGTCTAGCCAATCGGTACATGTCCTTTCCTCCCTCTTTAGTGTTGAATCTCTCATACAACTCTCTATATGCCTTATCCTTAGCCTTCGCCACCTCTCTCTTTGCTGTGCGCCTCATCTCCTTATACTCATGTCTACTTTCTTCATCTCTTTGACAATCCCACTTCTTCTTCGCCAGCCTCTTCCTTCCTCTGTATACTCTCCTGTACTTCCTCATTCCACCACCATGTCTCCTTGTCCTCCTTTTCAAATAATGTTTGGAAACCAGACTTTTGTAAAAAAAAAAAAAAAAAAAAAAAATCCTATCATTATTTAAAATGCCAGTTAGCATCTTTGGGTAACTTCTTGTGGTAATTTTTCATTTGCCTTTCTTTCTTATTAGACCACACTGGCTATTTTCAAGTTCCTCCCTCCAGGTCTATATAGACCTATTTGTTCCTCTTAAGGGTGAGAGGCAAGCCCATTCATTCCCTGACCAAGGCAAGAGACATAACTTAACTTCACAACTTAAGAAATGACAAGAGCCCAATGGCCTGTTCATTCCGTAGTATGCAAAAGTCAAGAATTATGAATAGTCCGTCATCCTGCGTAGGGAAGGTCCTATCTCTCCATCAGCTTAACATTTCCTTGCACCAGCTATGATTCTAAAAATAGCTGCTGGCTAGGGAGACACATGCATGGATCATACACACATGCCAACTCTCCTTTCCTAGTGCAATACTGTGACACCTTGGCTCATAGTGTGACATGTCCCACATCTCACACTCCTGTAGTAGTTAGCACTGTATGCCATTGCATAGAGGGTCGGGGCTATGACTGTGACCCAGACAACACAAGGAGCTGGAGTGGGGGGATGGAATGTAAGCCTAAATCAGCTCATCTGTCCCAGAAGCTGGAACTTGGGATTTGTGTGTAGTCAGTGCACACCTTGGTGGAGACCAAGGCATGCCTCCCTGGTTGCAGGCATGCTACCAACGTCATGGAGGGGGGACATACGGCATGAGAAATCCAATGGCTTGAGTGGTGAGACCTATGTCAGCATACTCACTCTGCCCAGCTTGGGGTTTCCTTCCTCATATCCCAAATAGATCTCCTGCCACTACATGTGAATGTGATGGCCACTCCTGGCTGTTGCTTCTCTTAAGGGGGAATGGCATGTATTGGAGTCCATTTACTGTTCGGTCATTCTCTTCATAGAGATAGAAGGCCCCCTTCTGTGTAGCCACAGTAGGATTCAGCAGAGCCCCCCCCCAAATAATGAAGAGATCTAGGCAGGGAGAGAAGTGTGATTGGCTAATTGGGCAAAACAGAAATCAGTAGCAAGAGATAAAAGGAGATAAAAAAAATAATGAGAAAAAATGTTGAAGTGGGACAGATCACTCCTCATCCCCAAATAAGCAAGCCAATACTGGCCACTTATTTCCTCTGTCCTTTCCTATCTCTTCCAGATTCCTAACTTAATAGGGATCATCTGGGATGTAATCAGACTTTATTCTTCTGTGTCACAAAGCCAGGCTAGCCTGGTAGACAGTTACTTTATGTACTCTCCCTTACACTTATCACTTGTACTTAGTCTACAACAATCTGAGCAAAGAAGTCAAGCTCTGTTTCAAGACAGCTGGATACCCTGACCCTGCATCAGAAATGCCAGTGTCAAATGAGTGCTTATAGCACTGCTTGAATATGGTCTCCTTATCAGCTTAGTCTTCCTTGCTAACTTTGTCTCCCTTCAGACTCTGCTGAAAAAAAAAGCTAGCACTTTAATGATTTTTGGCCCTCCAAGTAGGAGATCATTATATATTCATGGGGAGGACTGGATGGCTTTCTGTTGAAGAAGAAGCCGTTTGTCTCATTATCTATAGACTATTCATCACAGAGGTCTACCTATAACTTGCATATAAAATAGAAGAAAGTGAAATGGCCATGTTGGCATAGTGATTTTGCTCCTGATGGGAATGCCAGATGAAGTTACGATTAGAGGAACCAATGCTGGAGGTGGTGAGTGAGATTATGCAGTTTACAGATTGCTGTTTTATTCCTGGAGGAGGGTATAGGTTTAAACTATATGGTAAGAAAATACAGATTTCTTGGTGAAGGTCAAGAAGTGCTGAATGCATGCATGCATCTGTAGCTCAATGTCAAGAAATAAAGTGAGACCTTAGGGAAAACTGTAGGTGCAGATGTAGGGGAACCCTTTTGTAGCTTCTACCCACAGATAACTCATTGTCCTGCTTTCTTCTGGACACATCAGGGGCTCAAGTAAGTGACTGTTTAACCCAAATGAGACATTAAGAAGTTGTATTGGTGTGATTGGTAGAACGCATTAAAGACTACATAATCAAAATATTAGATGGTCAGAGTGCAGGGTTACTGAAAAAATGGTTGCAAAATACATAATAAAGTGAGCAGCCCCACATTATTTAGCTTGCTGGCCATAGGCTATTGAATGTAATTAGACGAAAAACTATTATGAAGTAAAGCAATTGGTCCCTCTTAATCCTAGGTAGACAGCAAGTAGCATTATGATGAGGCTTAGAAGTGAGTGATATCCAACACTGGTTCCACCGATTGCCCACCCCTTAAACGGTTACCAGGAAACACATGAGGCATGTGAGGGGTGGAGAGGTGTATATAAAAATTAACTGGGACGGCTGCACTCATGAAAAGCCTTGTTTAATATCATAACATAGTGCAGCTGGTTGCCTTGCACAAGGATTATACAGGAATTTAGAGTGATTTTGCTTACTGAAAATATATTAATCAACATTATACAGCTGGGATTATGTGTGGCTGAATAAACCTTGTATTCCCCAAAGTGCTCAACATTTTTCCTTGAATTTTCAAAATTGTGTCAGAAGATCAGGAATACACATTTATATTAAATGAGAGATTTATGTAAGGGACAGACCCTACCACATACTCCTGAAACTTTTTTATATTTTAATTGTTCTACATTGCACTTGTCACTGATCATTGCACCATCATTTAGGCAGTCATGTTTCTTTTTTTGTTTAGACTCTAGTCCCCATTATCCTGGTGCTCGCTGTGCCACATGCTTCGTCAGAGCATGGATTGCAGTGCTAGGTTTTATTGGCACACCCATGGTTCCCCGCATGCATCACCATGACTACAATGCAAGGTGTTATTTTGCAACCCATTACATGTGACTGACCCATCGCTACCTGTTTTTTTCTCCCTATCTGTACTAGGAGTCACCAGTGAGGCTGGTTCAGCAGCATCCCTTCCCCCAAGGATGGACATATCAGTGACAAATGCTCACTATTGACTTCCTGGGCCAGCTCCTACAGTGCTTTGATACCTGGTTACCTGGGCAACAGCCTGGTCCCAATTAATCTGTGATATGGAACCATATCCCTTGTTGATTAATCATGTATAAAGTTAGCGTTACTCAGAAAAAAATGCAAATGGTTGGATTCTGAGAAAACTGTTAGGCATTTGCCTTTTCTCTTTCTTTGGCAAGTTTGGAGAAAAGTATTATTTTACAGGGCACTGTATCTAAATTTATCTGATTTAAAGATTTGTGCTTGTGAAGAAGAATCGGGTTTCAAAGGTCTCCTGATTCTATAAAACTGGATACAGCATGGGATACTTTTAACAGAGTTTAAACTGTAAGCTGATGTGACTTGCATGGGACAGTGTGCTAAGAAAAATAACTGCAATCTCTTTGTGAAAAATATGTAGCAAACATACGAGGAAGCAATAGAAGACGTTTTGTAAATACAGATGCATTGGCATATTGAGAAAAATTCAGAATGGGATTCTGCTAATGTGTTTTTTCCCTAACAACTACTGATAAAAAAAAAATAAAATAAAATAAAATCAAGATTTTTCTTACTCTTACTGGTTGAACAGACAAATAGTTCTGTGGATGTTGTATAAATTGATGACATTTATTAAACTTTATTTGTTGCCTTTTGCAGAATTATGGCTTCCCTGTAGCAGTACCGAAGTTTCAATTGTGGAAGATATTCATCACAGAACAATTAAAATATTGGGTTCAATAAATCATTCTAATTACAGTGAAAGAAGTTCTTGACTTGTAACCACTAAAAAACAAATGTCTCTGCAGAGACCTCTGTCTGTTTTACAGTCCATATTACAAATATGATTTGTGGGATTATTTATGACTTGAATGAAGAGATTGTTGTTATGACATGTGGTCTCATTGTTCACAACCCAAAAGTTTCCATTCTTGGCGAGGAGTCTCCTGGCTTAACAAAAGACTGGCTTGTCTAAGGAAATTATTGTCCGCTAAAATCTCATGGTGTAGCATTATATAAGTGCTTAAGGCAAAAAATGTATGATTTCCTTTAAGGGAGGTATGATTTATATTATCCTGTTTGTCAAGATCATTGTCCAGCTATGAAGCTTGTGAATCAGTACTGTATTTACAGTTTACACCCTTCTTGTAAAGTCCTCTTGTTGACTAATACGTTTCACTGAATATTATTCCTCTGAGGATTTGGTCTACTTTGTTTTATAATCACTGACATGGAATGCCCTCATTTAGCGACCAACTCATGGGAAAATAAGTTGAAGCTTTTGGAATTTACAAATAACTCTTAAATTGAAAATATTTTATTAAAATACTAAACAGCAGATACAAAACTATTTGTTAGAATTCTTGGAGTTAAGCGCAGAAGTGCTTCAATTTTAAAACTGGTGCATTAGGAAAATGTTTGCTTGACTTCCATTGTCCGGAGGTTATCACATTCATGGCTGCTTTTTAGGAACCTGTAAGAAAATCTGAGTTTTGTATGGTTAGGTTTAATAAATCTAGCTTTCGGTAATAGTGAAAAAGATTCAGAGATATCTTCTGCATTGCTTAGGGTTACTGCTTTGTAAAGTTCAGGAAATAATACCAAGTCGTAACCTGAGAATAGTGTTGCACTACCCCCAAGCATCTAATTACCTCTCAAATAGTGTTGCACTATCTCCTGAGCATCTAAGTACCTCTCACATGTGGGGAAACAAACTAAGAATAGTGTTGCACTATCCCCTGAGCATCTAAGTACCTCTCACATGTGGGGAAACAAACTAAGAATAGTGTTGCACTATTCGCTGAGCATCTAATTACCTCTCACATGTGGGTAAACATCCTAAGAATAGTGTTGCACTATCCCCTGTGCATCTAGTTACCTCTCACATGTGGGGTAAACACCTAAGAATAATGTTGGATTGTGCTCCAAGTAGTTGAAGTGTTTAAAGGTGGAGTGCACATGTGGGGTAAACACCTAAGAATAATGTTGGATTGTGCTCCAAGTAGTTGAAGTGTTTAAAGGTGGAGTGCACAGCTCTTTCCAGATGTACCTAAAAGTCCTATGGAACCTCCTTCTTTGTGCCCTGTGCTGATGGTAAGTATGTAGAGCACATAGTGCTGCTCTTTTGTGCACCCTGACAATTGCCATGGGATACCAGCCATTCTTTAGAAACCAGTTCTGTAGTAGAGGTCAAAAGAAGTAAATAAAGTGCTATTGAAAGAGGCAGTTTCTTAAAATGTCTGCAGAACCCAAGTTCATCACAACTGTATATATTTTATTCGGGACTGTAGAGACACTGGGGTCGGTAGAGATTTAGGGTTGTGGGTGGACTTGGCTCCAATATAAAAATACAATTGGTATTGTCTTCATAATTATCATCACCATCCTCAACCCCCTTTAACCTCATTTTCATCATGGGGTAGTTTGTGTCTTGTTAACTGTTGTCCCTGACTTAGGTTGGATTTGGCTGGACCCTCAACCCCCTTATCAGTGTCAAATATCTGTGCCCATTTTTGTGACTTTAGTCAATGTGACCAAATTACTTAACACCAATTTTTACACCATTGAGTGGCTAGTACTGACACAGCCTGCAGTTTGTGATCCACATTCTCCTGTCTGGGGAATACTGCATACCACATTTGATGCCCAATGCAGTTGGTCTACAAAACTCTTCCCCTGATGGGCATCACTTAGAGTCTTTGCTTCTGCCCATGACTCTATTTACTTTTGGGTATACCCTTAAATTCAGAATTTGGGGTGGAAATGCCCAGCATGTTTTTGGGAGTGGAAGGGACCCCTCACAGAAATGGGGAGAGCATGCAAACTCCACGTGGGCAGTGGCTGGAGGTCAGGATCAAACCCTTTACCTTGTGCTTTGGAAGCAAAGAACCTAGACATTATAAAAATCCACGGTAGTCCTAGTTACAATGAAGGCTGTCTTCCTGAAAAAATGAAACGTTTGCACCAACACCAACACCACGTCCAGAAACTCAACAGGTAATCCAAAGGTATCACAAAACGTCTTTATTGACAAATAGATTATATTATATCTGTTATATGGTATTTTTGTTGCAGTCTTTTGTGCTAGAAAAGTCCTACAAATAAACATAAATGCACAACTCAGACTGCAGCTGTTTTGCTCCACTGTACATAAACAAGTCATGTATGTAATGTAATTCTTGGCTCAGCGGACAAAGTGTTTGTGTATGAATGTAGAAATCTGATTGAATCTAGTTAGCTCCATGAGTAAGCCACCTTAGTTCCTTGTGTTTCTATGTCTGTCTTGTAAATGAGAACTGAGATTTTGTAGTTATCAACATTTTAAAAATGTGCCTAGATTGGGCAGTGCAGTGAAAGTGCTAAGTTTTTTTATATTTTCTTCAACAGATGTGTCATGTTGCCATCGTGCTAGAGAGCGGCCCGTGTGTCTTGATGCTTGTGAACAGGTGAGTCACCCATTTGGACCCTTAAATGCACAATTACAAAGATGTGCTCTTATTTGGTATTGCTGTGTGTGTGTGTGTGTGTGTGTGTGTGTGTGTGTGTGTGTGTGTGTGTGTGTGTCTGTGTGTGTGTCTGTGTGTTTGGTGGGGGCATGCAGTTAGATTTGCCACTCCTGCTCAAAACAGAAGTGCACCAAAACACTTGATTGAAAAGGTTTATTTAGAACATGTATGACTTTTAACATTTTATCTGCATGTATTGTTAAGTTATCTTACACTTGCATTTTTTAGGCATTTATCTTGAACCCTTTGAATATTACCCACAACATTTAGTTATAAAAGCATCATCAACAATTTAGATGCTAAGTAAAGTTTCCAAACCTATTTGAACACACACACACACACACACACACACACACACACACACACACACACACACACACACACATACTGATTTCTAATTCTTATTTTAGCTGAGCAAGTATACTGTCTGAACGTGTCTGTTGATGAGAATTTCATGTCATTTCATCATGTTGCTGTTATCTTCAAATGCAAATAATTTTTCTTGTATGTGTTAACAATAGAGCTTACTGTGATACCGTCTGCCGCAGAAATATTTTAAGGCTTTATTGACCTGAATGTATCAATAAAGACTTAAAAAAGAAAAAAGTAAAAAGTCATGGACATTCAGAAGCCATATAGCTGAAATACTTGAGGTCCTTAAGGGTCATTTGCATATATCCCACGGGCCTCTTTCCCAGGAGGTTTAAGGTATCACACAGTGAAAACTCTAGCTTTACTATTTTTGTCTTGTAGTTTTGTACTAATTGATTCTCTAAATTATGCAGTGCTATACCTAACCCTTAATTACTTGCTGTCAGGCACTTAGAATGAAATCACACCTAGGCTGCAACATTTTCTTGTACTACCTTTTACAACACAGTTAAGTTATGGAGAAAATCAATTTATTGTAATACTTAACGTACCCTTGGCAAACAGATACTTGTGCTTGATCAGCATACTTTCTTCTGAGGGGTGGAACATGTCAATGACACTTATAATGTCTGCCAGGAGTTCTGTGGTAATACTTGCAAATATTGGAAGGTTCTCCAGACCTTATTTTTGGAAAAAGATTGTTGTTCCTACTGTTGAAGGAAAAATACTGGGGGCACAGGAAGCACAGAGAAAAAAGAAAACAACATTACTTCATACAGTATCATAGTATCTGTCCAAGTACTGTCTTCCTCAGTTTGTCTGATCAGAAAAGAATCTTTGGCTGCTTTGGTAGTGGCAGAACCCTTAGAGCCTTCATATGAAGCATCGGGCAAGCTTGTCATCATTCCCATATTTTCACTGCTTTACTTACTTATTCAACCTCTGCCTTCCTTTTATGTCATATGGTAGTCTCTTGGGGGATGAACCTCATACTAGGCTTCTCTGTGACCTTTCATTCACTACCACTCTGGTGGACTTCCTTTCCTTTCATTTCTGTTGGATGTGATCAGTTGGTGGCTACCACTACTTGTTTCATTTGATTTTAGTTAAGTGTAAAACATAGTAAACACATTAAACACGTGTCTCTTTTTTTTTTAAATATTTTTTTTATTTTCCAAATAATATAATGTTTAACAATACAATCATCAATAAACAAGTATTATAAAATATATGAAATTAGTAACAAAAATTTATAATATTCAATTAATAAAGTATAAAGTTACACAGTAATTATTTAGGGTTCATTTTAATGTCTCAATAACAGTTAAAACATTTTCCCAAGGATTGTTTGTCCATGTTTACAAGTGTCTCTTTTCTGTGTGACATAGGAGCAGTGTCTAGTTGGATGACTTACTGAGAGTCACACAGTAAACAAAAGAAGAACAAGAGTCATAAATTCATGCCTACAAGATGATATTTGTTAACAAAGCATTTTTTGGTTTCCTGTTCTGATTCAGTTTTTCTAGCTTATCCCAGGGACCCATTCATCAACAGGTCTACCAGCCTCTCCTATTGACTCTGTCTTTTCTAAGGCTGTGACCACCATGGAACCTAGGTGTCTTTTGGGGGGGTGTACTGTTGATTGCTTCCACTGGAGGATTTTTTCATTCATGATCTGCCCCTTAAAGATCCCTTCCACTGTATTTGCCTGTTTATGTCTTATCTGACAATGTCTACTTTTGTTTTTCTCCCTGCATTGGAATGGGTAGATGAGTGCCTGCCCCTCATGGAATGAGCACTCTCATCCCTTCCTGACAGCACCTCAGACACCTAAGCTGCTGATTTGGGCCACAGTTAAGGTTTTATCCCTTTATTCCATAGCAATGGCCCACTTACTAGCACCATTTAGCTAGTATTTTCTACTGAACTGTATGACTGCAGCTAGACTGCAGTGAAGATCCTTTGCTAACCTGACTTTATGGTAACTGAAGCCCATATTTGTCTGGCAGTTGGTACACAGGTTAAGGTTGCAAGCTATAGTTCCTGTGGTACAGGGTTTGATTCCCTTAGCCCTCTTTGTGACCTTGGGCAAGTCACTTAACCAGACATTACTCCCTAGTCACTCCTGAAAAGGAACTGTAAATCCAGTGGGCTTACTGGTAAACATACCTGTATTAGTATTACTCCCCTTCCTTTATCCTTTCTGTTTTACAGCATAGGTCAGGCATCAGCCCCCACTGCCCTAAAACAGTCCTGTTTATTGGGATGGCAAACAACACAATTTCTAGTATTATCCGTTTCAAAATATATCCAAGTGCAGGCCTAGGCAGCAGGGCTTCCAATGCCAGGCATCACTTATTAACTCCAGTGGCACTGTGTCGAATGTTAACCCCTTCAGTGCTGGCTTAAATTCTGACAACATTTGCTGGGTCATTGTCAGTCTCCTCCCAACCAGGCATTAAGACATTCAATAGGTTTTGGCCAGCAGTTTCTTTTACAGGACTCAGAGGCTTTTGGTGCTACATAGCAGACATATTGCAAGTGCCAACACCATTGTCAGGATTATACAAGACTTTACATTCACAGTCAGTAGCTCTTATGTCTGTTGAGCTGCCAAAAACACACCGGGTAGTGTACTTTCTCATAAAACATGAAATGCTGCTATCTGCTCTGAACTCTACTGTACCTGGAACTAGAAAATGGGCTTCTAAAATTATAAAACCCAGTAGGGCTGCCACCTTTTCAAATGCCCAAAGTGGGACATTTTTTGCAGAAACATTGTATTTTGCAGGACAAACTATACCCACAGCCAGTGCAAAGAACAGAGCTACATTTTTTGCCAAAATAAAAGCGTATTCTTTCAGCATTGAGTTTGCTTATGCTGTTTCATATAACATTTAGATGTTTCAGATACAAAGTAATTGTTTTATGCAACTATAAAATAAAACAGGAAATATTTTTTGTCTTAAATCTCAGGACATTTACCATTTTTTAGTTTTTTTCCCACAGGACACAACTGCTCAGATAGGGAATGTTCTGCACAGAGGGACAGGTAGTAACCCTAAAACCCAGTTGTTCACTTACGTTTCCAGAGGGGTGAACAACTGCCTATGTGTGAACTTCACATCTTATCTAGTTGTATCATCTAGTTTTAACATTAGCCATTAATTTAGTGGATTTTGTTTAATATGGGATTGCAGATTGTTTGTATGATTTATTCAAACAATTTGACTTAATTTAATTGTTCTAATTTCTTTGAGTTCTGTGATTATTGATTTAGCTATTTTAAATTTTTTTACATGATTTTACTTTGTCACTGAGAATTTTTGAACCTTAAGTATATTGTCCAGTATACTAAATGCTGTGTGTGTGTGTGTGTGTGTGTGTGTGTGTGTGTGTGTGTGTGTGTGTGTGTGTGTGTGTATATATATATATATATATATATATGTATATATATATATATATATATATATATATATATATGGGTCTACTTCATTTGACCTAACTTTCATTTGCCCGACACTCAGTTTCCTGACCCCATTTGACTGAAAGCTCATTTGCCTGACACTTCATTTGTCCGAAAACTCATTTGACTGACAAGTAGTATTAGCAAGAAAATGGAATATGCCCCCCTCCCCACTGTAGTGCGACCCTGGAGTTAGAATATATAGGTAGGAGGGGTGTGGGGGGCAAAGCCCCCCACTTCATTTCATATGATATTGTTAACTTTTGATGTAATATTGCTTAGTAAAAGAAAAGTAAGTGGGGGGCTTCACCCCCCACACCCCCCCTACCTATATATTCTAACTCCAGGGTCGCACTACAGTGGGGAGGGGGGCATATTCCATTTTCTTGCTAATACTACTTGTCAGTCAAATGAGTTTTCGGGCAAATGAAGTGTCGGGCAAATGAGCTTTCAGTCAAATGGAGTCAGGCAAATGAGTGTCGGGCAAATGAAAGTTAGGTCAAATGAAGTAGACCCATATATATATATATATATATATATATATATATATATATATATATATAGATATATGAATTTACATGTATGAATATACACATATATGTAAATGTAATACGTGACTTTTGTTCCTCATGTCAAAAGTTGGGTAATTTGCTTACTATATTCTGCCTTATTTAATTTTATTTTTCAGTTGCATGGGTTTCTTTCATGCGTGACCCCCACCCCCCCCACTTGGGATTAACTACAATACACATTTTCCACTTCATCCACTGAAGCTGACTATCGTAACTAAATAAAACTCCAGGAAGCAAGAACCTGACACCCTACAGCTTTTCTGTTGTAATAGGTGAATTGCAACTTAGTTTTTGTTAGGTTTTAAGGCTTAAAAGGTATATGCACAACATCAGTGAAGGGTTCCAGCCAATTGACACTAGATTGGGCCAATACCTTGAATCAGCCTTACACACACACACACACACACACACACACACACACACACACACACACACACACACACACACACACACACACACACACACACACACAGTCCCAAGCCTTTACTGTTTACATTAGTAAATTTTGCTTTTACTTTCAGCATAGTCTCTAGACTAATCACAATTCTCTCTAATTTACACTGCAGGCACATAAACAGGGCTGTTTGGCAGTTTTAAAGTATTCCAGAGCTACTTCAATTAAGCTTTTGTTAGATGCTGATATTTTAAGCTCAGTACTCACCTTTAAACTGACAATTTTTTCAGGTCTTCTCCCTGTGGGGCTGAACCCGCTCTGTTCACTCCGCTCAGTCCGCTCCCCTCCCTGCCCCCATCCCCACCCTCCGCCCATAACATCAACCGTATACCTAGTCTGACCCCTCCCATACTTCTCTTCCACCTATCCCATAACCCCCCTAATTATTCCCCTATCATACCTCCTCATTATTGTACTCTACCTCCCCACCCATTTCTAAATAAGCCCATATAGTACTCCATCCTCTAAACTATGTCTATCCTGCTCATATTCTTTATCACACTGCACTCAACCACCACCATGTCCATCACAACTATTATTTTGATCTTGCTTCTCTCATGTACACTCTCTCTCCCCTAACAATAATCACAACTTTCCAGGCATCCAACATACCTCCTGCACATACCTGTACAACCAGCACACATAATCCACAATTATCAAGTTACTCAGACATCCACCCTAGCGTATTCACAGCTAATACCTCTGTACTATGCAAAGTGAAAATTCTACCTCTCCAAAGACACTCCCCTTATCATACCACCAGCAGCAACTACGCCATTTTTAGGAAAAAATTGAGAAGTATGACCTACACAATTTGCCAAAGCACTATTTCCCAGTGTGGTGATATACAACCCAACCAAGGCCCAGCCCCCCCCCCCCAGCTTTAGCAGACCTAGCAAATCTCTTATGCTATCAACCATAAATTTCCAAAGCCTTAGGAACAAGATACCTGAACTCCATGCCTGGATTTCTAAGTACAACCCAGATATTATAGCAGCTACTGAAACCTGATTGAAATCATATATAAAAGACACTGAATTTCTCCCCCCCAAGCTACTCATGCCTGAGAGTAGATCGACCCAACAAGAGAGGAGGAGGAGTAGCAATACTTTTCCCTAGCAATTACACATTAATCCCCTACTCAAAACCAACACCCAACTTCTCGCCAGCTGAAGTACTAATCTCTATATTAAAGCTTAACAACCATAAAAACATTTGCATAATTGCTCTTTATATTCCCCCAGGAAACAACATACCAATATTAGAAAACATACTTGCCTGGACTTCCCAAAATATAGATAATGAAACCATCATTCTAGGTGATGTAAATATCGATTGGCTAGATATACGCCACAACAACCCCTCAAAAACATAAATCTTTACAACTTCTCCCAACTAATTGAAGACATCACTAGACCTCACAAAAATTACAACTGGGGCTCCACAATAGACTGGATATTAGTGTCCCACACTTTCAATGTCATCGGTGCAGGCATACTACCTAATATCATTAGTGACCACCACCCAGCATATATCATACGCAAAACTAATCCACCCACAGGCCAACACCAATACAAATCTACCAGAAATTTTACTAAGTTCCAATCATCCATATTTAATGAAACCTTAGCTAAAGTAAACTGGAAACCCCTCAAATCCCTACCACTTAATGAGGCTGTTGAATTCTTTAACTCAACACTTCTAGACATCCTAAATAGCAAGCACCCACCCGCCAAAAACGAATAAAACATAACCATGCATGGTGGCTGTCAAAAATCCACCAAAGAAGTAATGTCCACAAGGGATAAAATCTGGAAATCATGGCAGAAAATCAAAGACCCCTCAATTCTACTACATTACAAGCAACTCCATAACCAGGCAAAACGTCTAATAACCACTGATAAAAAGACCTCTACTTCCACCTACAAAGCCAGCATAAAAATAATCCCCAAAAATTCTGGTCCTCCATCAGCCAACTATTACACCCAGGCTCTCAAAGCAATCCATCCCTGACCCACAAACCCCCCCCCATTGAACTTGCTACCCTCTTCAATTCCTACTTCATTGACACCATAGCTAACCTAACCGCCACCTTTCCTACAGTTAACAGCACCACCACCAAGACAGCTGATGACCAAATCATCCCAGAAAACAAGTCTACCCTTAACCCTAACCTAAACTTCTCCCCCATACCCACCAGCACAATAAAAAAACTTTTATTTAAGCTAAAACCCTGTACTCTGGCCTCTGACAATCTACCTCCACACTTCCTGCAGCTAGCAGCAAACTCTATAGCTTATCCCATCAGCATACTCATTAACAGATCAATTAAAGAATCCCTTGTCCCAGACATCTGGAAAAAAGCATTCATTCTTCCCTTACACAAAGGTGGCACCAACACAGACACCACAAACGTTCGACCCATAGCAATTCTCTTACCCTTCTCTAAAATACTGGAAAAATGCATCCATGCCCAACTCCTCAACCACCTGCATGAAAATCTAATTTTATCACCCACTCAGCATGGTTTCAGACCAGGATACAGCACCACTACCGCCCTCCTATCCTTCCTTGATACAGTTAACCGGTCACGGGATTCTGGTAAAATAATTGCTTCACTTTTCCTTGACCTCTGCAAAGCTTTTGATACCATTTCCCACATTATCCTACTCTCTAAACTATCCAAGCTTCACATTTCTCCCCCTACCCTACAATGGCTCAACAGCTATCTCTCCAATAGGCAGCAATCCACCAAATGGCAACAGTCTTACTCTCTCTTCCTCAATACTTCCACAGGGGTACCCCAAGGCTCCATACTTGGTCCTCTCTTATTTAGCATCTTTATTAACAACTTTCACACCACTCTCCCACAATGCTCAGTAATCCAGTATGCTGATGACTCTACAATAATATGCACTGCAAATTTCAGCTCTGAACTCCAGCAAATTACTCAGAATGCCCTCGCATCTACTGAATCTTGGATGCTTAACAATCATCTTGCCCTAAATCCCAAAAAAACTAAACTAGTAATTTTTACTCCTAGGAAAACCACTCCATTTGATAAAAAACTCTTTACTATACAAGCCCAAGACAATACCACTAAAGAAGATGTCCCACACGCTAAGTTACTAGGCATTATTATAGAAGAAAACCTTAACTTTGACCTACACATAAACAATAACATCAAAACAACACACCAAAAGCTTGGTATGCTCTACAGGCACCAACACTTTCTTAGCTTCTGTACTAGACAAACCCTTGCAACTACCTTTTTATTACCCTCTCTCTTTTATGGTGCCCCTCTCCTCACTAATATCCGAAATTCTACAAAATCCAAACTTGCTATGTGTTACAACAGAATAGCAAAATTTGCCACCAAGGCCAAATTCTTATCCCACCACTGTAAGTCACTGAAACAATTAGAGTGGCTTGAACTCCCCCACCATCTCTCATTCACCCAACTAACTACTGTGCACAAAATAATCTACAGGCCCACAGACTGTCCTGCTCTCTCAACTCTACTTGCCAAATACCATTCCAGCCGGCATCTAAGATCTGAAAATCATCTACTTCTAAAAGTAGATAAGCCCACCTTACCTGTTGGTCAACTCCTCTATTCCTTCACTGTCGCCAAACTATGGAACTCCCTTCCACCTTCTATAAGAAACACAGGCAGCACCACCACCTTCAAACAAATACTGAAAAATCATCTCAACTCTTCCTGGCTATGTTCCTGCTCTATAACCTAACCTCTTCACTCTCCTTATATGATTACTAAACTGCTATGTCTTTTGCTACTAGTGGCTGATGATATTTTCTCCATATTTATTTTTATCTTCACTTGTTGATACTGGTACAATAATACTGATCTCTGTTTATACCACTCTGATTTAATTAATTGAATTCTGCTTTAATGTATATTTTCTGTATATATTACTGTAATCAAACAAACTAGATTCCTGCTTTTATGTATATATTCTGTATATGTTACTATATTTACTATCTGTAACACTTTCTGCTTCTGTACTAATTAATGTTTATATTTTTTCTGTATCTCGTTGGAGCTTTTCTCCCCGGGCCTCCACTGAAAATGGGCTCTTTTAGGCCCAGTGGACCTATCCCGGTAAACAAATGTAATAAATAAATAAATAAATAAATGTTGATAATAAATCAAGACTTGCTTGAGATTGATTGTACTTGTGTAATTGGCACAGTTTCTAAAACTTTTGTTACATATATTAATGATGGGGCTGATAAGGCTGATATCAATAGGCAAAGTGCAAAAAGAACACATTTAAGAAAGAAAGTACCCTCTGCTAGTAACCACTATTAAAGCTGATTCTACAGATGACGTCTTTGCAATTCATGTTACAAGTATTTAGCAATCTGAGGATTCAGAGTTTATAGAAGAAACTAAAAAGAAAGAAAGGGAGAAGGGCACAACAAATGACTAGAAAGAAAAAGAAATTGACTAATGCATATACGTAATGTGAGACAAAACGATATGAAATAAAATGACACACTACTTTGATATGTAATACCCCTATTAGAGGGAATGATAACATTATTCTATCACAAAATACTCAGTCTACAGGAAATTATATTATTGTTCCAACTGGGAAGGTAGGAAATAGAGCCAAGAGGCAGACTGGGAGGAAGAAGTCTGCATTGAACTTGGAAGGATTAAAGAATATTAGTGTAAGGAAAAAGAGAAGAAGGACTGAGGCTGACAACATAGCTTAGGTTGTAGAAGTACAAAGATGGTTAGGTGAGCATTGTATGCAAATAAAGAATGCAGGTGGAGAAAACAGGGAGCTTAAATAAGACTAACAGTGATCAAGATTATTCTTTTGCAACAACTGAAAGAACAAACTCTGGAGATTCAATTATTAAAGGAACTGCAGAGATTTTATGGACACAGAATATTGTTATGCCTACCAGGAGCAAAAATACAGGATGTGAGGAAGGCCTTAGCATGTCTAAATGTAAGGAAGTATGGAGCAGTTTTTATTTATGGTGGACCAGATGACCTCATCTTTAAGGACTCACTGACTGTTAGTAGGGAGCTCACAGCCCATTTAGATAAGATACAGATTTTCGGATTTATTTTTCACAAAATAAATATAGAAAGGAGAATCAGGCCAATCTAAATGAAATGATTGTTAGGTAAGTACCCACATTTTAAAATGTCTCTTTTTAAAATGTTGG
The DNA here is from genome assembly GCF_019279795.1 of Protopterus annectens. Taxonomy (NCBI): domain Eukaryota; kingdom Metazoa; phylum Chordata; order Ceratodontiformes; family Protopteridae; genus Protopterus; species Protopterus annectens. Next base: position 765,658,986 of record NC_056731.1, on the reverse strand, counting down.
AAAGTGAATAACATCTAAGCCTAATTTTGTGCATACATATTTGGACAGGAAGGAGTCCACTATTGTAGACAAGGGAAGATTTTGTAGCAGAAGTATTACAGTATTGGCTAATGTAAGACAGGATTTCTGCCAAGTCAGAAATGTAACAGTTCGCAGAGAGAAGAACAGATATACTGTGTTTGTTGGCAATGCTCGGAGCATTCGTAATTTTTTTTTTCTTTTGGGAAAATTTGCTGCAGTCACATAACATTGCTGTTATAGTTTCTAAAACACTGTTAAAGGATGATGACTGGAATCCACTTCTGTAAGGGTATAAATGTTTGTATTATAACAGACAAAAAATCAGGTGGAGGTGTACTGATGAGGATTAAATGCTTTCACTTGTCTCCAGCCTATGAAATGTATCTGTTAAAAGCACATTATGATCAAGGTTCTCCACATATCACATTTTTAGCAGATGCTAAAGTGATTATATGTTGATGGTTGCTTCACATTAGTGCTGCTGACATTGGGTAATCATGACTATGATTATCCTTAGTATGACTAAAAGGATACTGTGATCAGACTTGGTCAGTTGTGTGAGTCCTGTCATCACTTGTAAACAGCATCCCTTGAACTATTTAGTACCTTGTACTGGGTTGCTTGTAGCCTGCTGTATACCTGTGGTAGCTGTATGCAGGATAGTATGTGATGCACTGGGTCCCTATCCGATTACTGAAATTTCAAAACATCGAACATCATGCGACCGAGACCATATGATCAAAGTTTTGAAACTTTGAACATTTTGAATGGAGATTGCCATTCAGCACGGAACTGGAAATTTACCGTTTTCCTCACAGTAGTGCGATCTTGAGTTGGTATATTTAATCAGCAGGGGGTGTGAGGGGCAGGGGGCTTGCCTCCCTGCAAAAACATAAAAAAAAATTTGTTTTCATTTTTTATTTGTTTCGAAGCTTCAAAACTTTGATCATATGGTCTGGGCCATATGATGTTCGAAGTTTTGAAACTCTGGTAATCCGATAGGGACCTGATGTACTACATATGTCTCAACTATAACTGGATGTTCCATGAAAAGGGCCCCTTGACCAGTTAAGAGTTGGCAACAAATTGACTAAAAGAAATGTTGTGATGCATCAGTGATTTGACTTGACTTCTGCAGTGGTACCTACTATTTTCAAGAAAAGTATTGGGATAAAACCTAGTTATATAAGATGTACCAAGATCATTTCCATACCAGTACTCCAATTAATGGGTCATACTGGTAGCCAACCTCCAATCTCTTTGAAAAAATAGACAATTTGTTTGCATCTGACATGGATTAATTCATCTGACTCTGCAACAGCTTTTTCTTTTGCACTTCAAAGTTGGTGATCTGCAGGTCAGCAACCCTAGAAGAGAAAATTTTACACTACACCAACTTTGCAAACACCTTGAACAATGTGTGACTTGAACATGTCTGACACCTTAGAATGTCCTTTCCATGTCAACTGCGAGTTCAGTTTGCTTTTTTTGTTTGCTAGATAAGCACATATGCTAGAAATCAGTACCCAGTCTCATAAAGAATGAAGATCCCATAAGTTAAGTGATTCTGAATCCAAAGGTACTTTACTTGCAGGTTTTGTTACTAATTTGTATCTTCATTTATGATTTTAGAAGCTTGGTATAGCAGGTTTTATATGGAAGGTAGACTTCTTGTGTAAGAGGAGAAAAAAATGAAATGTGCCATTTTAGTGATTTGGGGTGCATAGCCATTATTTCTAACAAGGACGTTAATTCTCTTAGTCTCATGCAAAAGGCACAGCTTGTCTTTGGTTTGACAAATAGTATTTTTGTGTCCTGCTTGTATACTTCTTAAATTCTAGATTGAGACCCATCAAAGAACAGTCTGCCCTGAGCTTCTCAGCTGAATAACAAACTTCAGCCTTTGTGAACCACTGGATACCCTTAATTGTTTTGTTCTCTAATTCCCATGTAGACATTCAAGCCTCCCATTGGCTGTCCATCAGTCACAGCTACTTCTTTGCAGGGGGAACAAGAGCCCACTGTGTCATTCATTCTCTTAAGATGTGTGAGCCAAGCACCAAGAGTGGTGCCGTCATACTTTGTGGGAACAGGGCTTTTTGTCTTAAAGCACCTAACTCTGTCCTCTTGCCATAGCTGTGGCTTCTACAAGTGTTTGTTCACACATGACAAGCCCTGGTTATTTAGCACACTGCTATACCTGTCAGCCTGTTACAGCAAGAAATCTGGACAAAGCCAAAAATATTATGGGGACAAAGACATAAAATGAAGGACTTGTTTTTAAATGTTGCTCTTATGCACTTGGAAATTTGCTAAAATAAGTTTTGCACCACCATGCATTTTTTGAAGGATATGAAGTCTGAAACTAAAACATCTGTCATTGTTTAGTAACTTCAGTCCTCAATGATTTGCCAGAAGACCACAGAATTTATGAGAAACAGACAAAAAATATGAGACAAAAATCTGGAGAGTTGACCGGCATACTTCTCAAACTCTTAGTACAAGAACTCTGGACAAAGGCAAAAATAATGGTGCAAAGGTTCCAAATCAGAGAATATTTTGAGTATTGTTTTTATACTTGAAGTCTGAAACTCAAACGTCTGTCATTATTTGGGAACTTCAATCTTCAATGGTTTGGCAGAAAACCACAACTTTTATGGGGAACAGACCAAAAATGTGAGACAAAAATCTGGGCATTCTTTTAAATTCTTGAAAAGTATGTTTGTTACAGTACTCCCAGTGGACCAACTGTAATCCCTCCCCCTGAGGTAGGTGAGCTGACAATTGTCTCATCTGTCTTTCACCTCACCCATGTCAGTTCCTGCTGTGCCTATATAACTATTCAAAACTGGGTCATCTTTTGTAAAGTCCTTGTTTCATCAGTGCAGCCTATTGTGTTTCTCATTTTTGTTGTACCTCCTGTGGAACAATGCTGTCTCTGTCCACTTTAAAACAGAACATTCATTTTAATAAAATGAAGTAAAGCACCGCTGCCCTGTTTAGACTATACTTTTCTGTTGAAATCTCATGTTGATCAGTCTTATTCTGACTGTGACTTTCATTTTACCATATAGATACCACTAGATTTGTGTTTCCTCTTTAATAAATTCAGAATGCATCCAAATTTCTCATAATAATTTCCATTATACAGCAGTCTGCATCATGGTATATGCATAATGGGTGAGTTTAGTAATTCATTGAGAAGAGGAAATTCTCTATGTGTACAATTGTTTACCAGGTGACAACAAGACTGGATATCCTTCACTAGGTGCAGTCCTTTGATAAGAGTGATACCCTCTTTTCTTTCTTGCTGCCATAGTTCTCGTCACAAATCTGTGAAAAGAATGACAGTTATGTGTCCTACGAAATGACGTGTATGGTTTTGCATATTATTTTTATTTACTCATGACTGAATGACAGAGGCTGCACAGAAATGGGACCTTTTCTGTTGGTGGGGTGTGTGTGATTTTAACTTGTTTAATGGTAAGACTGTGCAGAACACCTCCACTGCCACTGGAAACTAGCTTGATCTGTGCTTTTCAAGACCCATATGACTGTAGACTGCATCAAACATTATAGAGTGCTTGTGTGCATACCAAATGAATGAGATTGTATAAATAATGCCTGTATTTCTAGTCTTCTCAACCACTCTGCAATTGGTGGAGTGCTCAGATTTTAATAATAAATCTAACAATACTGTGGTCCTTTTAAAAAGCCAATACCATGCAGTGCTGAAGACATTATAGTGTTTAGTGTGGTTCTGTCTGTGAATCTGGTAAGTGACTAATTTATTTTCTGTGCGCATGTGTGTATCTGGGTGCATTTTTTGTGTAAGTGTGTGTGTGTGTTTGTCTGTGTGTACGTTTAGGCATAGGGCATAGTTCTGCCTTTCAACTGCCCCCAGATTTGCAGAATGGCCTTGATTTTGCCTCATAATTTTGCTATGTACCTCATACATTTTTTATTTTACTGGTTAATCACTGTGGTTTACAGTCATTCACTAATGTCAGCCATTAAAGTTTCATATTTCTTATTGTTCAGAAAGTGCACATCAATGAGAAACCTGTTGTTTTGTTAGCATACTATATTTGATTCCTTCCACCCTGATTTGTCAACTGTATAACTTATGTAATCAGTGCTCTCTGTTCCTTTTTTGGGCATTTGCCCCCTATTATTTTTGACTTTGTTCAGAATTATTGAACAAAGAAGTTGAGAGGTATTTTTATATTCTTGATAAAACTGTTTTTCTCACAAATTGCTGTGCATTGCAGTCACTAATTAATGATGGGCATATGAGTTTCTGACTTCTTATCCGTCACAAAAATACTTTCTAATGGAAAGCTTGTTATTTTAGTAGCTTTCTAAGTATACACAATTCTTGATTTTGGGTCTTTGTTTATGATTTTTGAGTTAGAAGGTGAGAGAGCAGAGGGGGGTGCATTTGCAGGGTACTAGATGGTTTTGACAGCAGTGAGCTAAGAATAATTTCTATACCATTATTTATGTATTTTTTCATTTATGTGATCTCAGGCAGACATCTGAAATTTACACTGCCATTGAAGTGGCTGTAAGTGAGGGTCACATTTTTTGTTTGTGTGTGTGTGTGTGTGTGTGTGTGTGTGTGTGTGTGTGTGTGTGTACACGTGCACGGACATGATCATATGTGTGCAGAAGGCCTAGCTCTCACAGTCCTAGATTTTGCCTCATATTTTTTGTCTTTTAATTGTAAAGTCTGAGATTTTCTGACAGGCTGTTGTGGATTGCACTAACTCAATAATGACGCATGTGAGTTTCAAGCTTCATATCCTTCAGAAAGTGCTTACTAATGCAAACTTTCTTATACTAGCAACTTTCTACTTATAGAAGAGCACTATTTAAAATTGTCCCTGATTTTGGGTCTTTTTACCTGATTCTTGTGCTAAGAGGTTGGGAAGTCATGGTGGGTTTCCATTGGAGTGCACTGTATGGTTCTAACAACAACATTCTGAAATACATTTGTAGCTCATTATTTATGTATTTATTTATTCATTTGATCACAAGTAAACATTGTGTACACAGTCAAACAAGCGACTATAATTGATGGTCTCATGTGTGTGTGTGTGTGTGTGTGTGTGTGTGTGTGTGTGTGTGTGTGTGTGTGTGTGTGTCTGTGTGTGCATGTGCATGCCTGTGAGTTAGTGGATTCATATTGGAAGCTCAACGTACTGAAATGTGGAATTTCTTTATCTTGAGACCAGAAGATCGAAAGTGCAGTTGCATGAAACTGCATATTGTTGAATGTTAGTTTGCCGAATCAGTAGTAGGTGTCTTGTGTGCTGTTTTTCCTGGTATGCTGTCCCTTTAAGGTTAAGTGGTGTACAGTTGGGAAAGATGGCAGCCGACATGTGGTTATGTTCAGAGGATCAGGCAGGTTTGCAGTTTTTAGGGTTTTTATGTAGGAATGTGATTTGGTTTAATGTTTTGGGAAGTTTTACAAGTTGATTACGGTAGGTAGGTATGAATGTGTGTGTGTGTGTGTGTGTGTGTGTGTGTGTGTGTGTGTGTGTGTGTGTGTGTGTGTGATTATGTCTAAATGTTGAAAGTGGTGTGTTTTTTCTATGTGTAGTATGTGTGTTTTTCGTGAGATAGCTATAATAGTGTACAGTTGAAGAGTAGGGTGCATTAAATTAGGTTTGTCTTTTTTTTCATGTTAGTGCTACCTCAGAGTTGGTATATGTAAGTAACAGGGGTGTGGGGGTGCAGGGAGGCTTTCATTTTTTTTCAGTTTTGGTCTTCTGGTCTTGAGATACTGAAATTCGGCATTTCAGTATCTCGAGCTTCTAAAGTGAATCTATATTAGTTAATTATACATTGCAAGTGTTCTACAATGTTATGATGAGCAGTAAAGACAGGAGCTGTGGAAAAATGCATTTTGTGCAAAAAATTTAAAAGTTTATAAGCCAATATTTTGGTCAGATAACAACACAGTTTTGGAATTTTGGTTTAACTGGATCTAGTATCCCATGGAATTAAAATGAGGAAGATCGTTTTTATTTCTAAGGAAGCAAAGAAACACATTTTGAGTGGCTGGGATAGGAAAGAAAAGTTAATGCTGTTTGGACTTAGAAATGTTTAGAGCTCTGGTTCATTTCCATGGTGAGATGTCTTCTATGTTTTTATTTATTTAACAGCAGCATAAATATGGATCTGGTGAAGGTTCCACAACCATGTCCTGGACAAATAAAATATACAGACTTTATAGTAATCAGTTAAACTATAGATGTGAAGTTGTTCAATCTTGCCGTTCATTCTTTACTGATGGGTTCGGAGCCGATCCATTGGCTTTGGTATAGCCATATGCAAAGCTTGAGGTCTTCCAGTAGCTCAAGGCCAAGCCCCTATCCCATGATGCACTGTGAATCACCCCAGATCTAGTTTGTCTCGGCCAGTACAACTTAAATATTTTTATATATTTACATACTGCGATGGTGGTGCTGTGGTAGCGTTGTCACCTCACAATAAGACGTTGTCCTGTTCGATTCTTAGCTAGAACGTCTTCTGTGTGGAGACATGCGCAAATGGGCGTACCTTCATTGAAGGTTGTGCGTCAGGCCAGCAACTCGGCACGTAAAAATCTACTGCCAATCATTAGCGGACTGGAGTTCCGCTGTGGCTACCCCTAACTGGGAAAAGCCGAAAGACACCACAACAACTAGTTGTTTAGTAATCATTTTTTTCTAACTTTCTTAGATAGATCACTTAGGTAGTTAGCTTTTACAGTTTCTTTGAAGCTCCCCTACCCGTGTGTGATTAGTAATCTTTCAAATAACGGCCTTGTGTTTTTTGGCCTAGTTTTCTTGCTGTGTTAAGTAGTTTTCCAGTGGCTTTAAGTAGCCTTTTCTATTGTTGGCCTCGTATATTTTGGGCCTTAATTGTAGAAAGTGTGTTTAGATATTTAGTGTCATACAGCTTTTTGCTAGTTGTTAAATTCTTTATCAGACTCATTTCTAGTGTGTGTGTGTGATTTTTAGAGCTTAATTGCCTTATTAATATTTGAGATACCTTTTTCATAGGCTCGGTAGTGTGTGTGTTGTTCGAGCGTAGTAAATTGTTTATTATCTGCTATGTGGGTTGTTGTAGCAGTATTATGGCGAATGACAAAGACAAGCACCCAAAATCTGGCTTTAAAAAGTGTTCAGACTGCAACCAAAAAATGTCTGTTATGGATGGACATGTAACTTGTGTTTATTGTTTAGGAGCTGTCCACTTACAGGAGTCTTGTGCCATATGTCATTCCTTTTCTTCAAGAGTGTTGCTAGAGAGGAAAAGAAAGTTGATGCACAGGGGCCTGTTAAAGCATCCCTTTCAAAAGGTGTTGAGTGACCAGGATGTGGCCAGTGAATCTTCCAAGTCCTCTAGATCTTCTGTGGAATCTAAGGACTCTAAGCAATCTAAGAAATCAAAAAAATTGGAGGATTCTGCGACATCAGCTCCACAGACCTTGGAGCCGACTGTCTTTTCTTTTCATAGCAGGCCCACAGCCTTGGAGCTGGTATCCGAAGTGCCTCTATCTCCATTACATCAGTCGGCACCGTCGATGCATTCTTATAGGTCTTCTGTCAGCCTGTTGGATTTGGATATGGATCGATTGGTGCAGAAGCTCTTACAGGCACCAGGCCTTGCTAAATTGTTGTTGGCTCCGACCCAAGCAGCTTTGGAGCCGAAGACCACTACTCCTGCTTTGACCACTACTCTTCCAAGATGCACCAGACCTTCTGAGCCAGAGGAAGCAGACTTGTTGATCGTGGAGGCTTTGGAGCCGAGACCTGCTCCAGTGTCCTCGGCTCCATCCACTCTGATGTTCTCGGTGCCGACAGGGGACTCTAGGGCCGACACTCTCCAGACAGATCCAGGGAGGATAGTCAGACTGACTTGTTGGGGCCAACTCTTCCTCTCGGGGCTTTCGCTTGGATGAGCTCGGCTCCTACCTACGGCTCGGAGCCCATGGCCTCAGGGCAGGGGGGTTTGGCAGTTTCCTCGAATCCATCAATTTCTCTGCATCGGAGCCATGGTGCCTTCGAGGCCATGAGGAGAGCTTTGTCCCCCAAGACATCCTCAACTTCAGGCCTTGCTGCCTCATCCCCTAAAGCGCCTGTGTCTGTTTTTGCTTCCATCATCCAGGCTAGGTGTAGAGACCCAGAATCTCAGGTAGGCCCACAGGGTGCCCCCTGCTCTTCTGAGACCTCTCCAGAGGCTCCCACTGAGGAAGTTCCCAGGAAGAGATTGCGCAAGAGGCGACACTAGGACTTCCCACAGGAGTCTTTAACATCTGACACTGACGTGGATTAGTCAAAAGGGTCCCCGTGGTCCCCCTCTGAGGATATCTCCTTTGCTGAGATACTCAAGATACTTATGCAGAGGGGTGATTGGCAGTCCAAATGCCCTACTGAGGATGAGTCAGTTCTCCTGAAGGCTTTCAGGCCTCAATCCTCCACCTCTTGGGTGTCTCTTCCCTTCGATGAGCTCATGCAGTTGGCCTCTTGGAGGGCGTGGGAGTCATCGGAGTCCATGGAGCCTGTTCTTAGGAGGGATAACAAGTTTATATCAGCTCCACCAGATAAATCCTTCTTATCCAAAGGAGTCCCTGTTGATGCCATGGTGGCGGCGGTGGCCACCAAAAAGGAAATGACTGACACTTCCTCATCTATTCATCCTCCTAATAGAGAGTCTAGGATCATGGATAGATATGGAAAATGTATGTTTAGTTCAGCGACTTTTGCTTTCCACTCACTGAACTACTTTGCCCATTTCACTAAGTTGCAAGGAGATCTCCTTAAGGAGTTGGGAGATACTCTTTAGGGTTCAGTAGCTGCAGGGACCTCTGAGGTCCCTGCAGCTACTGTTCCCTGAAGAGTATCTCCTAACTCCTTAAGGAGATCTCCTTGCAACCTAGTGATATGAGACGCATGGATGAGTTGACAATAGAATTTAGGGTAGCAAGCTGTTGCTGCCCAGCTTGCTACCCGAAATTCTATTGTCAACTCATCCATGTGTCTCATATCCTATGCAGCTGATGGAACAAATAGGGCAGCGGGTACAAGAATCACTCACAGAAGACATTCCTGGATGCACTTGTGTTCCTTCGCAGAGCCCTTCAAGTCATCCTTCGTAAACACCCCTTTTGATGACTCATCCCTTTTTGGGCCTAAAGTGAAGGAAACTCTGACCAGGTGTGAATAGAAGGGAAAGTCTCTGTCTGCCGTCGGAGTCCATTTTTCCATCCCTACCCAGCCTTATCCCAAAGGCCAAAGGGGAGGAAAAATGTGGTTCCGGAAAGCCCAAGGAGCCTTTAAGTAAACACATGGTGAACCCCCCTCTAAGACCAGAGGAGGGGGTAATAGTGGAAGACACCGCCCTCGCGGCAGAAGGGGTCCGCAAATCAGGGTGATAGAGATCACTTCTCTGGTCAATCCTACCAGTGCTCCTGAAAGGAGGCCTGACTGTCCTGCTCTGGAGGCAGTCGGGGGTCACTTATCTTTGTATCTAGATGCCTGGCAAGAAATAAAAGACAGCTGGGTACAAAGTATCATTTCCAGAGAGTACTTCATACCATTCGCCCCCCCCCCCCCATAAGGAGAATCACGGATGTTCCACCCAGTTACAGGGAGCAAGCAACCATAGAGGTCCACAAGTTGCTAGAAAAAAGAGTCATCCAGCCAGTCCCATTAGACCAAACAGGCTCCGGAACTTACTCAAGGTTATTTTTGGTTCCAACGAAAATAGGGGACTGGAGACCCATTTTGGACCTCAGCAGACTCAACCGATATGTGAAGAAAGAGAAGTTCCGGATGGTCACGCTGTAGTCTATACTTCCCTTCTTAGGGAAACACAATTGGATGTGCTCTATAGATCTCAAGAATGCGTACTACCACATAAAAATGGCCAGACCATCCAGAGATCACCTGCGTTTCCGGCTGGGAGCCAATCATTATCAATTTCAAGCCCTGCCCTTTGGTCTCACTACAGCCCCCAGAGTGTTCACCAAATGCATGGCAGTGGTCACGGCTTACCTGAGGTGTCTAGGATTCCAGGTGTTTCCGTACCTAGATGATTGGCTCCTTAGCGCCACCACCAGGCATCAACTGATTCAGGCAAGGGAGTACACTTTGTCACTCTGCAATCATTTAGGCATCACAGTCAACTCAGAAAAGTCTGCCTTGTCGCCATCGCAGCATATCGTTTTTATCAGGGCAGAGCTAGACACTTCAACCACCACTCTAAGACTACCAATCGAACAAGTCTTCTTTCTTCGTCAGCATGTCAGCACATTGGTATCAAAAGACAGAGCACCAGCTTCAGAAGTTCTGAAAGTATTAGGTTTGATGGCTGCAGCAATCCTTGCCATACCATCAGCAAGAATGCATATGCGGTTTCTTCAACGGCTGTTGTTCACTCAATGGTCTTATCAGGAACTTCCAATGGATCACACTATTTTGATTATGAGCTCTTGCAAGAAAGGTCTCCAGTGCTGGTTGATGTCTCTTCACATCACCGTAGGACTCCCCTTTGTTCTACCCCCTCCAGTAGCCACTGTGACCACAGACGCTTCCCTTATAGGATGGGAGGGGGCATTTTCAGTGAAAGACTGCCCAAGGCACATGGACAGATCAAGAGTCACATTTGCATATCAATGTTCTGGAGATGAGAGCAGTACTTTTGGCATTGCAGTACTTCCAGGACTCTCTTCCCCTAGGAACGATTGCAATTCAAACAGACAATATGTCAGTAGTCTGGTACTTGAACAAACAGGGGGAAACTAAGTCTTAACCCCTTTGCCGAGAAGCCCTCAGAGTTTGGCAGTGGGCTGTTCCCTCCCAGCACTTTCTGTTGGCAATGCACATCCCGGAGAGATCCAACATGGTAGCAGACAAACTGAGCAGGGCAATCTTGCTGCCGCACGAGTGGTCCCTCAAGAAAAAAAATGCAGACAGGATTTTCCACAAATGGGGCCAGCCTTGCTGCGACCTTTTTGCCAGCCACATCAGCATGAAATGCAGAAGCTACTTTGCCCTGATTCCGCCACTGGGAGAAGCCCCGAGAGACGCACTCATACATGATTGGCCCCTGGGTCTCCTCTATGCATTTCCACCAATCCCATTGATACCCAGAGTTCTACAGAAAGCAAAATCCCTGGGAAGGACCATCATTCTTATAGCCCCTCATTGGCCTTGGCAGATTTGGTTCCCATTCCTTCAACATCATCTCTTGGAGGATCCCTGGATTCTGGACCCAGTTCCAAAGCTTCTGACACATCCATCGGGGGACCTTCATCCTTCTCTGCAGTCACTGAAGCTGACAGCTTGGCCGCTCAGTTCCCCTCATAGCCAGGCTTCATAACTTCTCCATTGAGACAAAACAGATCCTTTTGTCTTCTCATAAGCCGTCCACTAGACGATTATAGCTTAGTAAGTGGAAGAGATTTTCCATATGGGCTTCTAAGCAGAACATTGATCCTTACCAAGCCCCCTTGACATCCATACTAGAATTCTTGACTATGATTTTTAATAAAGGAGCAGCAGCCGCAACAGTTCGGGTTCAGTTGGCTGCTATATCTAACTTTCATCTTGGGACTGACGGGATATATATCATGTCCCACAAGTTATCCAAGGCCTTTCTCAAGGGAACATTTTACATGAGATCTCCTGTGAAAACTCCCTATTCTCCATGGAATCTAAATTTTATGCTGTCTCATATAATCCTTCCCCCATTTGAACCAGCATCATCTTGTGACCTCAAGTATTTGTTGTGGAAAACCATTTTTCTGGCAGCTATTACTTCTGCCCGCAGAGTGTCAGAACTTCAAGCTTTATCTATCAGCCCTCATTATTTGATTTTTCATGCTGACAGAGTATCTCTTAAGACAAACCCCTCTTTTTTGCCCAAAGTTTGCTCAGAAACTAATATCAACCAAGTCAATGAGTTACCAGTTTTCTTCCCTAATAATTCCAATAAGTTGGAGTATATGCTGCACAAACTTGATGTTCACAGACAGCTCAGATTTTATTTGGATAGAACAAAAAGATATCAGAAAATCAGACTAGCTCTTTGTTTCATTCTCTGAAGCCAGAAAAGGTAGACCAGTGGCTAAAACAACTCTGTCTAAATGGTTATCTGATTGCATCACCTTTGTCTACTCAGCTGCTAATATGCCTTTGCAACACATGATTAAAGCTCACTCAACCAGAGCAGTTTCTACATCCTCTGCATTCCAAGCCAAATTACCCCTTGATAACATTTGTGCAGCAGCCACTTGGTTTAAACCTCATACCTTTATCACGCATTACAAAGTTGATAAGGCCTCCAGGGACAGGGCTTCTTTTGGGTCTACAGTTCTGAAAAATGTACTCTTGTGAGCCACCCAAGACTGATGGTGCTAGGGACGCTACCCATCAGTAAAGAATGAACTGTGAGATTGAACAACTTCACATTAAGAAGTTATGTACTCACCATAATGTTCCATGTGAGTTGTTCATCTCGCCTTCATTCTTACGTCCCTCCCTCCTTCCCCCTCCTGGCTGATAGCTGACCTAGATGTTGGTCTCGTCCTGGTTGCTCAGTTTCTTCTTCCTTTCCATAGGAGGATAGCTCATTATATGGTTATAGTACACGCAGCAAACAAGATCTGAGGTGATTCACAGTGTATCATGGGATAGGGGCTTGGCCTCGAGCTGCTGGAAGACCTCGAGCTTTGCATACGGCCGTACCGGAGCCGAACCCATCAGTAAAGAATGAAGGTGAGATGATCAACTCACATGGAACATTATGGTGAATACATAACTTCTTATTACAACTGGTAGAAGCATAACTTGGGTGGAATGATGGGGGCCACTGAAGATTGGCATAATGGTTAAGGTGTTTGCCTCACACAAAGGTACAAGGTGTTAGGGGGTGCAGTTGATGTACTTGCAATCATTTCTGTTTGGTTGTTTCTGAAGGCTGGTAGGGAAGATGAATTCAGATACTGCTTCAGTGATCAGGATGAAAACACTTGATCTGAGGTAGTCTCTTCCATCCTTTCCTCAACATATGGATCTTCACATCTGACCTTGGATCCATATTTGGGCCACTCAAGACTTTGGATCCCAAGCTTAGGTTCCTCCCCTTTCTCATAACCCCCTGGAAGCCCAACATTACCTCAGATCTTATTTGCTGATTCTTTGAGAGAGATGTGGATCTCCTTACTCATGTTGTAAGAAACTGCATTGTTGCTTCTTTTTCTGTCTTCTAGATAAATATATTTTGCTGCTCTTGTCACTTTACCATAATTATACCCAACCTTTCTATTTCAGAAAGAAAAAAAATACTTTTGTATTCTACTATATATCTTTATGTATTCTATTGTACTTTAATATCTTAGAATTGCTTTCTGTTGCTGTTTTTTGCTGTTGTGATTCTGGTTTATGGCTGAAAAACCTTCTGGTTTTAAAACATGTGTAGCCTGCAGCCATAAGATACCCAATTTGGATGCATACTTGAAATGTGTGTACTGCCTTGGCGCCACACACTTAGATGAACAGTGTGCTATACGCACAGCCTTTTCTATCCCATCTGTGGTTGAAAGGAAGAATAAACTTGTTCTTAAGGGACTTCTTTGTTCCTCTGCTGGTCCCAAGTCACATCCTGTCGATTCTGGAGATTCCCCTTCTTAAAAAAGTCTTTAGAGAAATCTAAAGGGGATAAAGTCACATATCCTAAGGAAAAGACCAAGGAGCCAAAAAAGTGCAGTCCTGCTTTTGCTTCCTCAGCTCCGGTGACAAAATCCTCTAAGTCCTCAGATCCTGAGCTTTTCTCTGAGGTGATCCTGATGGGATCAAAAATTCACCCTCTCCCAGAGCCAGTCTCTCCTTAGCTCTGATCACCCTTTTTTCAGGAAAAGACTAGCCACCAGTCATGGAGACCTTCTCCCACCGCTTCTTGCCTCTGGCCAATCTGGTCAGTCAAGAGGAAACCAGTTTGGTTCCAGAACTTCCTCCAGGTTATTTCTTGATTTATGTATGTATTTGTTTTTCTTTACCTGGAGCCCAACTGGGTAATGCCCATTTTCAGGGGAGGACTAAGGAGAAAAGTTCCATTTGTTTACATTGCATTATACTTAGTTCCAGCCAAACACAGAGTAGTTCCATTTCTATTTACATTTATATTCTTTTAGATTATTTTTAGTGTTATAAAAGATCAGGGATCTCAGCCACTTCAATGAATATATCAAACAATCCAAGTTTAGGGTGGTCATTATTCAGTCTTTTCTCCCATTATTGCGAGTGAATGATTGGATATTCTCCACAGACCTACAGGATGCATGGTACCACATCAAGATGGATGGGCAATCAAGAAGGTTTCTCCTCTTCTGGTTAGAAACCATTCACTTTCAATTCAGAGGCATCTCCTCTGGCCTCACCACAGCTACCTATGTGTTCAATAAATGCATGGCAGTGGTAGCATCTTAACTCAGACTGCAAGGGTTCCTGGTGTTCCTGTATCTGCATGACTGGCTCATTTCTGCCCTTACCAGGAATCTACTCATCCAAGTAAGAGACTCTTTGCTCCAACTTTACCAATGTTAGGCATAGTAGTAAAGCATAGTAGTAAATCTGGACAAGTCCAAATTCCATCCTGTACAACTAATAGAGTTCATAGGATCTCATTTGTACACAATTCATTAGATAGCGAAACTTGCACATAACATATTATCCACACTTCACAATCATGCTCAAGCCATTCTTACAACCCAGAAACCAATGGTAAGAATGGTTCTTTGTTTGCTGGGTTTGATGGCTGTGTCCATCACTTTGGTTCTTCTTGCCAGATACCACGAGAGTACTTCAGTGGACCCTAGTAGTGCAGTGGTCTATCAGTCTTCAACAACTGTTCTTCCAAGTATGTCTCATAATCATTTGGAAGATTCACATTCACTGGTGGCTCAAATTCCACATAATAATGCAATGTGGCCCATTTGTCTTTCCCCAGCCCAAAACCACTCTGGCCATGGATACATCTCAGTGAGGGTGGGGGGACACTATAACTGAAAAACATTCCAAGGCATGTGGTCCCCCTCAAAGCCATTCATAATACTAACATTCTAGAAATGAGGGCAGTGCTCCCTTAGCATTGCAGGCCTTCCAGTACTCCCTCCCACAAGGACTGATATATTTTCAAACTGACAGCATGTCAGTAGTCTGGTACATCAACAGGCAAGGGGGAATCCATTCTTACCAGTTATGTCAAGAAGCTATGAGGGTTTGGCAGTGGTTGTTATCTTCTGATCATTTTCATTTATCAGTGCACATTCTGTGGAAATCCAATGTTTTAGAAGACAAATTGAGCAGATCTATCCTTCTGCCTCACTAATGGTTCCTGAGACAAAAGGTGACAGAAGAGATTTTCATCTGCTGGAGCCAACCATACTGCAATCTCTTTCCTTCTCTCCACACCAAATGCAGCAGGTTCTTTGCTGTGATCCCAACGGAGGGGGAATCACCCAAGAATGTTCTGATCCACACTTGCCCCCCCATCTCCTTTACTCCTTTCCCTCAACTCCTCTCATTCCAAAATTTTTTCAGAAAGCATTAGAGAAGATGGTCACAGTTGTCCTCATTGTTCCTTTTTGTCCTTGACAAGGATGGTTCAACTACCAGTGTCCTCATCTGAAACACCATCCATGTTGCTGGATCCCAGCGTAGATTTCATTTCTCAATAATCCAGCCTGCCTCTCCTGGACATTTGAACCCTGAGATTAACTGCTTATTGTCTCCACATCCAATAATGGCTAGCCAATCCAGGCTCTCCTCCTAAGTAATCCACATTTTCACTTCATCCCAGAGACCATCTGCTAGGAAGATTTACAAATGCAAATGGAAAATGTTCTCTATTTGGGCTAGTCAAGGAAATTTAGACCCTTTCTTGGCACCTCTTCCAATGGTCTTAGACTTTCTACCCTCTCCTTTTCAAAGTGGTGCCAGCTACTTCACTGTCAAAGTACAGTTGTCAGCTGTTCCTAGCTTTCACATTGGTGAGTATTAGTTTCCAATTGCCTCTTTCAGGTTATCTATAGCTTTCTTGTCAGGCCTCCTCTTGGAGTCTCTTCCCTTCCTTGGGACATCACTGTCTTACTTCAAGCCCTGATTAGACTAGACCACCATTTGAACCAGCAGCCAAGGTGGAGCTCCAGTAGGTGTAAATACTTACCATTCAATCCAGTGCCATATTCATGGGTGACTTTAATTGCTCCACTTTTAACTGGGAATCATATATAACACCAAATATATAGAGATTCCTTGATTTTGTAAACACAAACTCCTTGGACTAGATTATTAATATACCAACAATGGGTGCAGCCATACTGGATCTGGTCCTCACTAATATGGGAGAGTGCTGCACACCCAATATTGTAATGTCTTCTCTGGTTAGGTCAGACCACAAAATAGCGAGCTTTAAAGTAACGATAAAACTTGGGACCCCAGATAATCCTGGAATATTCAGGAGCTACTCTAAGGCTAACTTCCTACTATTAAGTGATAACATGGCAAAATTTCAGGCCCCGTAAACCTTGAGAATACTACTGCCTACGTAGAACTGTTCACAGAAACCATATATGAGCTTGTTAATAGCTAAACAGAAGCAGCTGTACCCACCAGGAAGAAGTACAAAACTAACTCAAAAAACAAGCCACCCTGGTGGAATCATAACATCAACAGGTTGTGTAATAGAAAGAAGAAAATTATGACAAAAATTAGGAATAGCACCCAGCAGGATAAAAACACTCTCATCAAACTAAGCAGACATCTCAGAGGACAAATAAAGTCTATCAAAGGCAAATTTGAGGTAAATTTGGCCTCCTGGGCCAAGGATGACCATAAGGCATTCTTTAGCTATTTCCGCAACCTCAAGGGCAATACACGGTGGTGTGCAGAGTTCATTGTAAATGGAGCCACCTATACTGAGCCATAAGATATAGCAAACCTACTGGCTGAAAAATTCAGCTCCAACTTTACCCTTCTCTTCCCATCAATCTTCCCTCAGGAAATACCATCAAATATAACTTCCCCTGCTATCACTAGGGAACAGGTCCTTAATGCACTATCTAAGGCCAAGAACACTACATCACTGGGCCCTGATATCCCAGGATGCCTTCTAAATAGCATGAAACATGATCTATCATGCCTTCTGGAATTGCTATTTAACTGTAGCCTCCAAACAGACTTTATGCCTTATGAATGGAGAACAGCAACAGTCATCGTTCTGCACAAAGGCGGGCAATCTGTAGACCCTGGGGACTGGTCTCATATCAAAGCCATGGAAGGAATTATCATGGACATGATCAGTAATGACATAGACACTGGATACAACCCAGTTTGGTTTTATCAAAGGCAGGCCATGCCCACTGAACCTGGTGTACTTCATTGAGAAGGTTACCAAAGCAATGGATGAGGGCAGAATAGTTCACACTGTGTACCTTCACCTGGCCAAGGCATTTGACACAATCCCCCACTCGGTCATTGTTGACAAACTTAAGAGGTTATGTACAAACCCTTATGTTAAGTGAAGATTAGTCAGTTGGCTCACAGACAGGACCCAGAAAGTTAGAAGTCCCTTAGGGATCAGTCCTGGGATACCCATTTTTGGCATTTACTTATTTGAAGTCAATGTCAATAGCATCTGGCTGCCTAATTTTGCAGATGATTGTTAAATTAGGAGCTGTCATTGAATCACCCACTGAGAGAAATTTTCTTCAGGAAGGCTGACACAGACAAACAACTGGTGCCAGAACCATGGACTAAAACTAAATGCCAAGAAATACATAATAGTATACTTTGGGAAGTCATGCACCCCCTAGTAACTATCATATTGAGAACAAACCGCTAAGAGTTGACTCAGTAGTCTGGGACTTCGGGACACACATAGACAGTAATTTAGCCTTTGACCATCATGTGTGTACAGTAGTGAGGAAATCAATCTATGTTGTGCAACTTATAAACAAAGGTATGGCATCTAGGTCCAAGGAAGTCATTGTTCCACTGTATTCAGCATTCATCAGACCTATCATTGAGTACAATGTCCCCATTTGGTATGTTCCTAATCAGGCATATACAACAATTGGAACGTCCACAGAGGAATATAGGGCATAAGTAACGTGTCCTATGCAGACCACCTTAGGGCCCTAACTCTGTATTCTGTCCACATGTATTGTTAGACCACACTCCAATGGACTTCTTGCATATCTGCAAAACAAACAGCACCAGAACTACCCGTTCTAAAAACTTAAAACTTGCCTGTGATATAAATAGGACCTGCTGGAGAGACAGGTATTAATTTCAGAGACTACCCCTTCTCTGGAACAGGCTCCCCATCTATGTGAAGCAGAGTTCCTCCCTAATCCGATTCAAATGTAACTTGGACAATTGGATAGGGAACAGGAAATTCATCCCTAATTTGGCACCTCTGCCTCTAAAGGACATAAGCAGCCTGTAAATGGTTAATCTCCCAGGCCCCTGCTTGTAAATGTTTCACCTCTCAAGCCCTTGCTTACACTTATCAAGAGTACAAAAAATTTTCAGAGATTTGGGATGCATGGATAGGCTTAAAAAGGCCCTTGTGATTGTTAGCCTAGTAAACACTTATGAACCTATGAACCAATGAACATGGAAAACTGTTATTCTTGGTGGCAGTTACTTCTACTAGGAGGGTATCAGAAGTCCAAGTTCTTTCTTTTAAGCTTCCATACATCAGTTTTCATAAGGACAGTGTTTCCCTTTGAGACAGTCCTTCCTTTTTACTAAAGGTAGCTACCAAAACCTCTTTAAATAAGAGCATCATTTTTTCAATTTTTCTTCCTAGCTTTTTCCAATAAAGTAGAATACAAGCTACATTTGTTGGATATTCATAGATTCATAGATTGTTACTAGGGGGCCTTTTTAAGCCTAGCCAAGTTTTCCAGAAAGAATAATGATGTCCTGTATACAAATAGGGCATTAAGGGCCAGGCATTTTATAAGCTACCCCTGTCCATAAGGGACTTGAATGCCAGACCAGGAGTAAATTTGCTATTCCCCATCCACTGGTCTAGGTTGTGCTTAAATTGGGTAATAAACTCAGCTAAACTTAGATGGGAAACATTGTCCATAAAAGGGGCAGTCTCTATAGCATATGTCTATCTCTCACAGACAAAATTCAGATCCGTAGAACATGTATTTCTGGTACTGTTTGACTTATGAAAATGCAGGAGATGAATAAGTGTGGGGTTTGTGGATGTCTTTTAAGCCAGGCATAGATCACCCCTCAGCAATCTATAGGAGACTGAGTAGAGTGAAAGGGCTTTAAGGTGCTGTGCATAAGTCAGATTTGTTATGCCTTGTATTCTTTTTGTAAGGAGGCTCTGAGGTCACTCTAGTTGCTGCATATGCTTGGTCTGGTATATACCGAAGGGAGCATTGTACTCTATGATTGGTCTGATAAGGGCAGAATATAGTAGGATAATGACCTCTCTGGACCTAGATACCATGCCCTTAACTATAAGTTATGCAACATAAAATGATTGCTTTTTGAAGGTAAGGCTACTGTCTATGTGTGTACCCAGATCCCTGACCACTGGGTTAACACTTAGGGGCATATTATCAAAATGGTAATTAGCTAGGATGTTGGACTTCCCAAAGGGTACAGTTATGCATTTGTAAGCATTATGGCTTTGGCACCATTTATTAGTCAGAGATAGACCTACATGAAGAATGCTAGTTTCTGCAGGGGAGTCGATGACAACCCCAGTTTGAAATCATCTGCAAACGTAGTCAGCCATAAACCTTCAGAATTTGCTTATACTTCAGAGAAATAGATGCCAAAAAGGAGCATGTTCAGTATCAAGCCCCGGGGGACTCCACTATTGACTGGCCTCTTGATGGGGGTGAGCACACCTATTTTGACCTCCTGGTTCCTATCATTGAACCAGTTCACTATCCAACGAGTATTAAAAGGGTTTATATATCATTTTGTGAGCTTGTCTGTAATGCCTGGGTGGGTTATTGTATCAAAAACCTTGACCAGGCCAAGGTAAGCTGTGTGCTTAGTCTTGTTCTCATCCATTGCTTTGGTGACTCTCTCAAAGAAGTCTGCCAGATTTAATAGGCATGACCTCCCTTTAACAAAGTTGAACAATGATGTGTCCAGTGTTTGTGGGTTAACTATGTCCTCATTTATCATGTCCATGATGGTTCTTTCCATGGCTTTATATATGAGGCTGGTCAAACATATGGGCATGTAGTTACCTGGATTGGTGGTTGGACCTGCTTTGTTCAGTGAAATGACTGTAACAATCTTTTACTCCTTGGGCACAAAACCTGAATGTAGACTTCAGTTGAAAAGTGATTCAAGTGGACCAGAGAGGACATGTTTCGTGCTATATAGTAAACATGCTGGAATGTTGTCAGGTCCCACCAATCCAGTGTTTTTGACCTTGAAAAGTGTATTGAAGACCTGCTCTCTAGTAATGTTTGTGGGGGACTGTGGTATGTGGTATTTCCTTTGGACTATCAGGGGAGTGGGAGGAGGAATTTGAGCAGAACCTGTCAGCCAAAAAGTTGGCAATGGCTTCCGATTCATTGTGGGTGATTCCATTTACAGTAGGTTCTGAGCATTGTTGCATATTTCCCTAGAGGTTACGGAGTTGTAGAAAGTTTTTTGGTTGTTCTTTGCATGAGAAGCTTTTTTTTTCCTTTAAAAGTAGCCATTGAAGTATTAATTACCCTCTTAGCTGCCTGTTTAGATTGATTAGGGGGGTTTTAGAATGTTGGGCTTTGTGCCTGCTATGCTTGGCCAAGATTGTTTTTCTTTTGCTGTATATCCAATTGATACTGTGATTCCACCAGTGTGGCTTGTCTTAATATGAGTGGGCACAGCTCACTATGTACAGCTATCAATATGGATGTACAGGGATTTTGTAAATAGCTCACAATATGCTATGGTGTTTACTGGGTTTGAGGGTGCTTGGAATCTAGCTAAGGTGTCACTTAGTAGAGAGAGGTTAGCTTTGGAATAGTTCCTAAAGGTTTTTGTTTCGTTGGGTCCCCAGATTTAATTTTTATTTCAAGCAATACTGCATTATGGTCAGATCTGATGAGCGAGGACATTACTTTAGGTGACGAACATTGCTCCACCGTGTGTGTGAGTATAAGGTCAAGGATGTTTGTACCTCTGGTAGGAGAATGAACCAACTGTTCCAGGATGTTGGTATTAATGAAGTTTAGGAATCCCTGGGCTTATACATTAGCAGTAGTGTAGGATTCCCAATCTAAAGAGGTATAGTTGAGATCCCCCATGAAGATTTTATTGGATTTAACAGTGAAGGACTCTAATACATTGAGATAGGTAGTATGGGTTTCCTGGGACATGGATGGGGACCTATTGGTTGCAAGGAAATGGTACAAGACCCTGTTTATGGTGAGTTGCACATGTATGAATTCCATTGGGTCATACACTTTAATTAGTCTGAATTTTTTTAAAACAAGAAACATTGAAACATCTTTATTAAATTATCACTTATGACATAGGCAAGCATACATTTATATAAATGAAAACAGACCATATTCGCATAATCTTAGTTACAAGAATTATGCATCACAAACCATATTGACATAATTTTAGTTGCAAACATTATACATCACTTATAATCTACCCAGTCACTGTCAGAAAAACAATACATAGCTCCATCAAATCTTGCCTTCTCTTAAACTTCATTATTCTTCCCTTGTATGTATTATTCCCACACTTCCCATTTTTTCTATGTAATTTGCTCCTACCCTTTTCTACAGATCCCAATTCCAGTTATTTTATCTCAGTTACTATATTCACTACTTATAGTACAGTTGGTTTAGACTTTGATTTCCATTTTCTAGTAATTGCTAATGTTCATCGTGCATACAGCTGCAGTCATAACAGATGGGTTATCCTGCCATCAGGCGGGTCCTCGGTCGGCCAAATTCAAAAGTCTAGGTCTGGCGTCGGTTGTCGTCGCTTCTTCCCTGACGTCAGTGCGGCAGGGGTATAAAAGAGCCAGCCGACACCATCTTCCCCAGTCTTTCTTGCCGCGCGGTGCCCGAAGCAAAAGCAGTTCGCAAGTGCCGGTCGGCCAGTTCCTGAGATTTACGAAAATATTTCAGCCGAAGTCTTCTTGAAAGCTAAGTACCCCGTTGGGGAAACTTTTCTTGCCTCAGACCGATGTCAGACAAAGTTAATAATTGCATTTCATGTGGGAAGCAAATACTGCATAAGGATTTCCACTCATTCTGTATTCCTTGCTTAGGCCCAGACCACGACTTCTCGGCCTGCCAATTTTGAGCTAGATTCAACAAATGCACTATTAAGCGTCGGGCAGAGTTCGCCCATCACTATTTTAGTAAAAAATTTAATTATATGTCATCGGATACTCCGACTCCAGTTTTGAGTAAAAGACGCAAAGATAAGGACCGACATACGAGGTCCGCGACTTCTACTGACACCACGCTAAGGCCGACTACCGGTTCTCCGGTTCTCAGCGAGGCACCTACGCAGCCCCGGAGTACCGATGACACTTCATTACCGGTGTCTTCTGTGCCCAAGGTCGCAGGCTCCTCGGCCCCCATTCCGACTACAGATACCGACGCCACTCTTGGGGAAACCCAGAGTTTAGACAGGCCTGCCATTTCTCTAGGTGTCTTCAGGCCTTCCTCCTTCTCTATTAAGGCTTTCACAAAATCTAAAGCAGCCATGAAAACTAAAAAACAAGGATCACAGACCCCCTCTCAAGGCCCCATGCCTAAAACACAGATGCTTAAAATGGCTGAGGATTTGATTACTCTTATCAGGGGTTCTCAAACCCCCTCGGACAAAAGGCCCAGATTAGAGGAAGACTTCCCTTCCTCAGATCAAGCCTCTATTACCTCTGAACATTCTGAGGACCAGGAATATACATATTCTCCTTTTGAAGACTCTGATGCAGAGGAGTCTATTCCCTCGGTCTCCCCCCCTGAGGACTACTCTTTTGGGGAAACCCTACATACTTTGAGGAAACACTTTCACTGGGAAGGCCAAGATTACTCAGATTCCAAGAAAAGGCTCAGGGATTTTCTCTTGCTCCCCCAGCATAGACCTCTGGCTATCCCTCCTGTCTTAGATATATTAGATGATCAAGGCTTAAGGCTTAAATCATGTTTTATCAATTAAACCCATACTTGAACAGAAATCCTGATTGACATCCTTATTAGTCAGTTGTTGAATTTTGTTGTTCATTTCCATCATCTCTACCATCAGTTATGGTCATTTTAAACTGGTCATTACATTGTAGCAAACATCTAAATGAGTCTAAATACACATTTATACACGTAGTTTTTTTAAAAATATCCTTATGCTTCACTTTTTTGTATACACCCACTTTGAATGAAGAGTGTAATATATGAAACAACTGATGTAATTATTATATAAATATATGTGTTTTTAACATATATTTTTCTTGTTTTTATGGGCCGATATAAATCGTACTTTAGATAGTTAAATCAATAAGTATTATTATTTTTGAACGATATGAATACATGAATGGATCAAATATCTGTTCTTGTTTCTGTTGGCATTGTTACATTGTCAAAATATTTGATCTAGATAAAATATAATGCATTAATTAAATCAATTTGATTCTATGCTGCTATAGTATACTCGATAATATTAAGTCCTTTTTAAAAATGAATTTTTATGTATTTGTTTTACTGTATAAATAGAATTGATTTTTATCGTACTGCATTTTAGCTCACTTATATAAATTTGGCTAAATATATTATTTCTCACAAATGCTTTTATCACTTAAAAAATGCGACGATTTTGATGAGATGAACTGATTTATTAACACTAATTGTATATGTTTGGTATCTATGGTGATTAATTTTCCCGCGCAGAGTTATATTTAAAGTATTTCATCCTGCTTTTATTTGTAAATCTGATGAAGCGTAGGCAGATCCTACGTGAAAGCGCTCATTTCTTTGGATCCTAATAAATCGTTTTGCTAGATCTCTGACTGGATTTTTATGATACTTGGTTTGTGAACATTGTGGTTTGATCTCCAGTTCTTCCTTTGTGTTGTATATATTAGATGATGTGTACACAGAAGCCAGCCTCAACCCAGATTCTTTACCTCCAGCTCCTGTTAAACCAGACAGGTATTACCGGGTTCCTGATTCACACCAGTTCCTATACAAAAGCCATACTGCTGACCCAGAAACTATTTCACAGGGTCCCAAGGGAATTAAGGCCTCTACTGCTAAAAACCCATTACCTTCAGAGAGAGATTCCAGAGCTTTAGAAAGGTGGGGGAAAAAGGTGTATACCTCGGCCACTTTAACCATGAGGGCATTAAACTGTCAGTTCCATATGTTAAAGTATCAACAGTTTTTATTATCTGAGTTGAAAAGCAAAATGACACAACCTGAGCAACCAGATTTAAAAGAGTTGCAGGATTTGTTGCATAGTGCAGAGCAAGTGGGTAAACATACCTTGTAGTGTGGTTTTGATGCTTTAGAGGCCTCATGTAGAGCTGCTGTTACAGGGTCTGTCATACGTAGACATGCTTGGCTCAAAGAACAGGCCTTACCAGATCATGTCAAAGCTAAATTACTAGATGCACCTCTTCAAAAAGATGTATTCTTTGGTGTTAAAGCTGAGGAGGTACTAAAGAAAATGGAGGAAAAGGCGAGATCAATGCAAACAGTGAAAGATTTCCTGCAGGTACAACCTCCACATTTCAGCAGAAACTGGCCTTCAAAAAATTGGTCCTTTCCAGCCACGGACAGACCTCAAAGAGGCAGATACAGGCGCCCGAGGGGTAGAGGGCAATCTCAAGGATCATCCAGAGCCAGGCAATGGCAAGCACCAACCCCAAGAGGTGGAGAAGATAGATCACAGTCATTCAGAAAGCAGGCACAATGACTTTCCCCTTTACCTGCCAAGCAAAGCTTTAATGGCAGCACCTTTAGGTGGAAAACTGGCATTATTCTCATAAAATTGGTATATTGTCACAAAAGACAAATGGATCCTGGACATTATAGACAGAGGCTACAGATTCCACTTTCACACCCTTCCAAAAATGAGAGGCATGTCAAACCTGCCACAAAATCAAAGGGCAGAGGCACAAAAACAAATTTCAGCTCTCATGGACATGAAAGCTATTCAAGAGGTGCCTGCAAAAGAACAAGGTCAAGGGTTTTATTCCAGACTATACCTGGTACCAAGGAAAGACAAAGATTGGAGACCTATTTTAGATCTATCCATCCTAAACACATATTTACAGGTACCAAAATTCAAGATGCTCACATTACAGCAGCTTCTTCCCATGCTGGGCAAGGAGTCTTGGCTGGAAACATTGGACCTCAAGGAGGCATACCTGCATGTCCCTATCAGACAAGATTGCAGAAGATACCTCAGATTTCTTGCAGGTTCAACCCATTATCAATTCTCTGCATTGCCCTTTGGCTTATCTACTGCTCCCAGAGTGTTTACGAAATGCCTGGCATCAGTAATTGCCTTCTGCAGACTTCAAGGAATACAAATATACCCATATCTGGACGACTGCCTGATCTAAGCGGACAGCAAGGACATACTTCTGAAACACCTGGCGTTTGTAATAAGACTGTTGAACTTTCTGGGATACACAGTCAACAAAAAGAAATCAAAACTAATACCCTCTCAAACAATAATTTTCCTGGGTGCCACCTTGAATACAAACACCCAGATGGCCTACCTCACGCCAGACAAACAAGGGCAACTATCTCACTACTTCAGCAAAATGGCAACCTTCACCAGGCTGACTGCAAGGAAAGTCCTGCAGGCTCTGGGATTCATGGCATCTTGCATCCTGCTGATCCCATGTGCAAAGCTGCATATGAGGAAACTTCAATGGTACCTAAAAAACTTATGGTCTCAACACAGCCACAGTTTGGAAACAATTATACCACTCATTCCATGTCTTCAAAAGGAATTTCTGTGGTGGGCTCAAGCATGCCAAAGAAACAAAGGTCTCCCTTTCTGCATACCTCAAGCAAATCAAATCATCACAACAGATGCCTCGGACTACACCTGGGGGGCACACATGAAAGACCAGTGCATTCAGAGAATATGGTCCCAAAAAGAGAAGCACCTACACATCATCCAAAAGGAAATGCTAGCAGTGCAAAATGCTATTATGGCCTTCAGAGACCTACTGTATCCAGGCCATCTATTGATAAGGACAGACAACACCACAGTGATGTTACATAAACAAACAGGGGGGAACTCATTCATACCCCCTGTGCAGACTAGCCATGACCCTTTGGAACACAGCTCTGGAATTGCAAATCCAACTTCAGGCACAATTCCTGCCAGGGAAGGAAAACACACTGGCAGACAGCCTAAGCAGAAATATGACAGATCCACACGAATGGAAGTTGCATCCTCAAGTTTTCACAAAGATAACTCAGGCATGGGGACAGCCAGACATATATCTCTTTGCTACCCACAGAAATTACCAACTGAAAAAATTTTGCTCAAGGACCTATCATCCACAGGCCTGGAAAGTGGACGCACTTTCCTTCAGTTGGACAACATTGACAGTCTATGCCTTCCCGCCTCTCCCTCTGCTGCCCAAAGTTCTATTAAAAGCCACAGCAGAGAGGCCGAAAATGATTCTCATTGCTCCAGACTGGGCCAAGACAACACTGGTATCCACTCCTGAAGAGCCTGACACATTCCCCACCATGGATCCTACCTCTAGTCCCTCTTCTGTTGTCTCAGCACAACTTCAAAACTCTTCACAGCCAGCTCAAAACCCTAAATCTAGCCGCATGGAGAATCCCTTGATTTCCCAACAGACCCTCCTCTCCTAGGAGGTGCAGGATGTCATCTTGGAGGCCAGAAGACCTTCTACTAGAAAAGCCTACTCCGCCAAATGGAAGCAGTTTTGTGCCTGGAATCAGAAAAAGGGCCAGAATCCTTGGGTAATAAATACACCTGAAATATTACAGTACCTAGCTGAGATGTTAAACAGTGGACTTTCCTTCTCCTCCATCAAAATCCATGCTTCAGCCATTTCTGCACAATTCAGCACAGATCCTCCTTTATTCTCTCATCCTCTTTTAAGACAGTTCCTCAGAGGGGCTAAGAATATAAAACCCCCAAGGAAACCACCAGTCCCTGCTTGGGACCTCAACTTCATATTGGAAAAACTGACCCTTCCTCCATTTGAGCCAGCTGCTTCAACAGAACTACAATATTTGTCATGGAAAACAGACTTCCTTCTGGCTATCACCTCAGCACGCAGGGTTTCGGAACTACAGGCCCTCATCGCTGTGCAACCTTTCATCATTTTCCATCAGGACAGAGTTTCCTTACGAACCAACCCTACCTTTATGCCAAAGGTAGTATCCAGTGTAGCCTTGAATCAGACTATCCACTTACCTACCTTTTACCCTAACCCACAAAACAAAGGGGAAAGACTACTGCATTCCTTGGACATTCACAGACAACTACATTATTATTTGGACAGGACAAAGCCATTCAGGAAATCCAAGCAACTCTTTGTGTCCTATGCTACAGGTGCTCAAGGAAAGGCTATCTCCAAACAGACAATCTCAAAATGGATAGCCCACTGCATACACTTTTGTTACTCATTCCATGGAAAAGCTGTGCCTTCAAGCATCAGGTCCCACTCCACAAGGGCCACAGCTACCTCTGCAGCTTTCCACAGGGGGGTTCCTACCAAGGACATTTTGGAAGCAGCCACTTGGGAGTTCAGTGCACACTTTCTCCACTTTACTCAAAATCTAGAGCGGGATTTGCCACAGCTGTCTTGCAGGGCATCCTTGCTCCTCCTAGTTCCACTTAGTGCCTGCCACCCCTACTTAGCTTTGGGATTCTACCCATCTGTTATGACTGCAGCTGTATGCACAATGAACATAGTACAGTTTTGTACCTACCATAAATGTAGATGTTCGAGTGCTCATACAGCTGCAGTCCAGGTTTCCCTCCCTCCATCCCCTCTTAGGACAGGCCTTATGGCAAACACCTTCTCATACAACCTATTTCGGGTATTCTTTTATGGTGTATTTGCTTGCAAAGTACTGTATTTTGATTATTCTATATTGCATGATTACATAAGTTTATGTTTTGCCTTCCTTCTGGGGGCACCTGACATCTGGGGCAAGAAAAACTGAAGAAGATGGCATCGGCTGGCTCTTTTATACCCCTGCCGCACTGACGTCAGGGAAGAAGCGACAACAACCGATGCCGGACCTAGACTTTGGAATTCGGCCGACCGAGGACCCGCCTAACGGCAGGCTAACCCATCTGTTATGACTGCAGCTGTATGAGCACTCGAACATCTACATTTATGGTAGGTACAAAACTGTACTTTTTGGCAGCCACCATAATTAGACTTGTCAAGGCCTTACTATGTCTAGGCAAGTCCGATTCTGTACCATAGCTCAGAAAAATCATTTCCGTAGATACACCAATTTGCTCACCCAGTATCTCTGACAGAGTAGTCTGCAGGGAATCTTTAAAGTCTGACAACTCATTGCACTCGCAGAAAATATGTTCCCATTTTCCTCTTTCTTCCCTATTACTCCCCCATCATTTGCTTCCTGCCTGAGGAAATATTCTCTGGCATCTACTTGGGGTATACAAATACCCATGTAAACATTTCCAAGCAAAAATCCTAAATCTTCTAGATTTTGTTGCATATTTGGGAGATATACATATATCTTCCATTATTTTTTGTGAATTGCTTACCCAGTCTCTCTTCCCAATCTTTTTAGCCTCCTCTCATTGATTCTGATAGTTATTATGCAGTATTTTATATGCTCTAGTAATTATTCCTTTTTTAACAACAGCTTCTGTTCTAGATTCTATTGAAAACTCTACCAATGCTGGTCTTTCATTTAGGACCCCCCTTATTTCTTTGATAGGGAAGGCAGTCTCCAACCTGCAGTCCAAATAAATTCTTGATGTCTTCCCATTCTGTTAGCTTTCCCTCTCTAGTTATCTGCTGCCCATACCTTGGTTCCTTTGCCAGTTTTCTCCAACACATTCCAGCCCCCTCTTGCCTATTTTCTGTATCCCTAATTGCAGTCATTCCTATCAACAGAATCTCTTTTCTCCATTCCTGTGTTGGCTTAGTTCTTAAAATACATTCTTCTACTTTATTAATACAGCATTCTGTGTGATTATCATTATTCTCCATAAGGATCTGCATCCAAAATCCAAATCTCTACTTGTTTCTTGAGCTTTCCCCCTGTTTTGTCATAATCCCTTTCCACTTTGAATTATAGATTTCTGCTTGTGTTATGAATAGGAGTTGTAACTGTGTAACTCTGAAATACCTTGTGAAGGCTGCCAGCCCAGCTAGCTGAAATTTTGTAAATAATTATGTTGTTTGTGAATAGTAATATGATTTGTATGCTTGTCTTACAAATGTAAGTAAACTGTATGTTAAGTGCTGAGCTTCAAGAATGTAACCACAGTGTACCCTACTGGAAAAGAACAAAGTTAACTTTCAAACTCTAAGAAAATAAATTGAAATTGTTTACGACTGTGGTATCTCTTAGTTTCAGCTAGGAGACAGGATGTCTGCAGCTAGAAATTCTTTCTGTTGTCTGGAAACAGAAATAATTAAAGGTTTCAAAGGTAAAAGTGTGTAACTGTTTTACAACTTCCAGTTCCAGGCAAATTTCTAAGAGATAAGTATTTTTGACACAGAGATGTTAAATTCTGTTGGTATCTGTTAGCCTGGGAACTGAAGGCAGGGATGTCAAAGAATGATGTAATCTGAGATAACCCAGCAGAAATGTTTGATAGTAATTTAAGAACTATCTCTCAGAGAAAGTCTGTGCATTTTGTATCTTGTCTTGGATCTAGAAACATCCTCTCACCAGCACCTCTGCCTTGCTAATAGTAAGTACTAGATTACAGTGATTTCTCTTAGAGATAGATTGGAATATAGCAAGAGCAGTTTAGATGTTTTCTGTATTTATGTGAGACTGTTCTGCAATTTTGTTTTAAAGTATTTTCTGTGATTCTGAACTCTGTTGTCACTGAGTTGAGTTATTGAGTATTATCTTGTGCTTTTATTATTTATTATTAAATATATTTAAACCTTTTAATTATGGCTTGTTTTTTTAGAGGTATTTAAGCTCTTAGAGTACTTGCATATGTATTTGTTAACACTGTACAGGCCACTCTTAAATAGCCTTAAAGTCTTAGACACTTCCCCTTCTAGACAAAATCCTTCATATCTTTATTAATTGCTATACATAACTTCTACTCTGGTTGATAAAAGTATGCCTGACCTGTGTGTAAGACTAAAGGACTAAAAAAAATTTAATTCCTTGCATCTTACTATCCATATCCACATAAAAGCTTCCCATGTCTCAGTTTTTGTATTACATTTTGTTTAGTCTCTTCCCAGATATCCTTAGCTACCACACTGGAATCATGTTTAATCTATACTCCTAAGTACTTTGTGATGCCTGTGCCCTGGCCCAGCAATCAAGGAGCCTCAATCCTCACCACTAACACCAGTGAGGGGCATCTCATATAGGAGGAAAGGATATCAAATACATATAGTAAAGTGTAATTTCCCTTAAGAGCACACAGAGATCACAGTCAGTATGGGGCTGGTCGCTCCCTTGCTCTCCAGGTCCCCAATAAGACTCCCCACTGGCACAGCTATAGGGTCCAGATCTCAGCCAGCTGGGCAAGCTAAAGCCTCCAGCACCCTCTCTGTCCAACCAGGGCTTCGTGTCCCTGCCCAAGTAGTTGACACACACACACTTTGAGATAAGAGTTTATACAACCACACAGACACTCCTGGGGAAGGCTGGCACAGGTTCTCCAGCTGTGCCCCTTTTACCCAGACTATATGGTAGAAATCACTGCCACCACCCAGCTAATATTTATCAGTTACTCAAAGGCCCTTAAAAGGGTGTCCAATTATAACTGTGCAATATTATTATCCAATTAGTAGTATAAATAAACGGTCTATGTTATTACCTCGAACGTCCAGAATAGCGAATACAACTCCGTCGACACATAAACGTTGATCTACACATTCAGTGAACTACCAAACCAGTGAACCTGAAGACATCGAACGTGTTTGTTGTCCAGCAGCGTGATTGTAGGGATGAAGAAATATATCCTTTCCCCACTGTGGTGCGGTCTTGGAGTTGGTATATTTAAGTAGGGGGGGTGTGGGGGTGCAGGGGGGCTTGCCCCCTGTAAAAAGTGTGTTAATATAGTTTTATTTAGTTGGGTTTCACTTACCTGAATGGTGCTTTTGATGACATAATGCGTTTGATGTCTTCATTTTCGATGGTTTGGTAGTTCGCTGAATGCGTAAATCGACGTTTATGTGTTGATGGAGTTGTATTCGCTATTCTGGATGTTCGAGGTAATAATACAGACACAACTAAACAGTCAAGGCTTATTAAAGTGGCTTGATACAGTAATCACTATAAATATGCAATGTACTCTAGAGCTTAAATTATCTCTACACAAAACAGCCACAGTTGAAAGGTTTTAAAATATTTAATAATAAATAATAAAACCACAAGACAATACTACTTACTACACAGTGCTAGTCAAGAGTTCAGAGATCACAGAGGAATACTTAAAATAATTCAGTAGTACAGTTCTGACATCACAGAAAAACACTTAGTCTAATCTTTCTAGTTTCTAGCTATTTCTAAGAGAAAACACAAGTGTAAGATAAACTTACATATAGAAACAGGCAGAGTGCTGTTGAGTTGGGTGGTCAAGACAAAAATGCTTAATTCTCTCTGATTCTCTCTGTTTTTAAAATTACATTCCTGGTTCACATTCCATCATTCTTCACACCTCGCGGGGTTCCCAGGCTAGCAGAAACTACATTTACATTCTTAACATCTCCTTTTGTTATCTTGCAGCTGGTCAGGAAGCAGAGCAATAAAAATACATTTGCTTGTTTAACTCTAGCAATTTAACTCTTGGTTAAAACAATAGAAAGAATGTCTTCATCTAGACTGGCTGGAGCCATGTTTACATCAAAGGTTCACAACACGCTTCACTTGGTCAGTAGAGAGCACTGTTGTTACATTTTTTCAGTTCCACATCTAACAGCAGTTTTTTTTCCATTTAAGACAACAAGCCTGTGGTTCACATTAATATTTACAGATGACAGAATTATCTCCAAAATTCTATCTGGCTAGGCTGGCAGCCTTCACATACTTCATTTTATCATGTCCCCATAAATATAGATATTGCTGAACCAATACGTGTGGGTACATAATTTATAGCTATTGCCTTTGTTTTAGCTTCATTAATTTTGTATCCTGAAAAGATCTACAACTGTCTGAAATGTTCCACAACACTAAAATCCCCTTTTCTGGTTTGATCAGGTATAAAATAATATCATGTGCAAATAGAGCCAGACTAGCATACCAATTATGTCCTTGAATTTCTGAGTCTCTTATTTTCTTTGCCAGTGATTCTATATATAACACAAATAACAAAGGTGAAAGAGGACACCCCTGCCGAGTTCCTCTTCTCAAATAGAAATTATCACAGAGGAACCCGCCCACTTTAATTTTTGACTATGTTCCCTCACAGATCCGCCTAATCAACCTTATAATTTTATCAGGGAATGCAAGTGCTTAAATTGCCCTGCTCATAAAGTCCCAGCTTACTGTGTCAAATGCTTTCTATGCATTAAGACCCCACCAACAATAGTGGTATTTTCATACGTTCTGCTTCCGTCTGATTTATCAATGTTCTGTTAATGTTGTCAATTGTTTGCCTCCCCTCCACAAAATCACATTGATCCATATCTATCAGTTTTGGCATCACTTCTGCCATTCTTTTAGCCATTATAGACATAAACACTTTATAATTATGGTTTAGGATTGAAATGGGCCTGTTTGAAGCTGGATCTGATGGGTCTTTAGCCTCTTTAGCTATTACAGCCACCACAGCTTTCTTCCAGGTTGTTGGTACTTTTCCTCCTCCTAAAATACTGTTAAACAAAACCTTCTAGATCTTTATCTTTTTTTTTCCATCCTATCTCCCAAACTTCCACAGGAATACTATCTATTCCTGGAGACTTTCCCATGGATAGGTTATACATCACCATTTTTATCTGATCTCCTCCTCGCCTAACTTTATGTCTAACAGTTGCTTAACAGCAGTCTTTCTAAACTCATGCATATTATCGAGGTAATCCCTTATTTTCTGTTTAGCATTCTGCAGTTGCTCCTCTTCTTGTTCTGTGGATTCCCCATATTCTGTAATACTTTAACATTTGTCAGTCCGTCTAAATAATTCTTGTTGCTTCTTAGCCATATCTCCTTTTCTTTTATTTCCACCCTGTTTTTAAACTCCACTTTAATTTTATCCCGCTTCCTAGATATATTTTCAGAATAAATTGTTATCTTCTCTAATAGCTGCTGATTAATTTCCACTACCCATTACCTAAATTCCTTTCTTTTCAACAGATAGGTGAGAAAGTGCCAGTGTCTCATTTTTATTTCATTAGCCTGTGTTTTTATTTAGTTATTATTGGTGCATGATCTAAAATAGTTATTGGGTGCATATCAAGACTTTCAATAAAATGCCCATATTCCTGTGAAATGTAAATTCTGTCTAGTCTATACCAGTTTTTGTTTCTTTGGTGAATAATATGTAAATTCACTCCGAGCTCCTAGTATTGAATACAAATCTTCCATGCCAAATATTTTTATAAATTTCTTCAAAAATCTACCCTCCGTTATTATACTTTCCTTTCTGGGACCCCAGACACATCTTCATTGCTGCAAATCAAGCTCCAGTCCCCACCTAAAAGTAATATTCCTTGTTGAAAGCTAATAATTTTACCCAGAATTTTCTTAAGCTCCATTATAGCAGTTTTAGGTTGAATATAAATACATGCCAGCATAATTCTCTTCCCTTGCAAGTAGCCCGTTAGTAGTACAAATCTATCATTATTATCTTTTTATCCTCTTCTATCACTTTTGGAGCTCTACTTGAAATGAATATAAGTACTCTTCTTTTCCTTTGTCCCAGGTATTCTGCTGAGTAACCATCATGAAAACCTTTTTTTATCAGATTCTCATATCATATTCTGTTCTTTCTAAGTCTGCCTCCTGTAGTTGCCTGAAGCACAATGGGCCAACATATAGTTAAATCAAACCCACCCCTAACTATATATACCAACTCTGAGATCGCACTACAGTGGAGGAAAGGGCAATATTCTGTACTTGTCCATTGTGCTTCAGGTAACTATTTCATTGCCCTTAGTGAATTCAGCAAATCGCTGAAGTGGGTTTCTCTGATTATGGGTCGATGATAGACCCAGCTTACCTATTTGCACTCTACATTTTTTAACATAGTTCACTCCTTTTCTTTTTTGTATTTATCTGTGAGACCATAGACATTTAAAGACATTACAGAAAGTATCATTGTGTTAAAAAGTTATTATTCCACCTATTATGTGTAGTGGCTTTTTTGTTAAGTGTCTAGTTCCAGCTTTGTGTTATATGCATACACTGTTTGGTAGGTTGATCTTTTATGTATTTGTTTCTTGTCATATCAATTTGAGCCTATGTCACATCTTACAACACATTTTTGTTTTATTGAAAGCTCTCAAAGGAAAAAAAAAACAAACACACCCAAATACCCCCCAAAACTTATTAACTTAATATTACTACACAAAACTATGTAGATCTTCATATATTGAAGTTTTACTCTACTAATAGGAACAAGTGTCCCAAACTGACAGCCACACTCACAGACTTGAGTTAAACTGAAAGAAAGTTTATCCATGATAAGACGCATGGTACACCCTGTGCTTCTATTAAATGCTGTCTTGTTTTGTCTTATTTTTATAGATCTCTCAGATGGGAAAACACTTGAATGCTTTCAAAAAACATTACCTCCTAGCCATTTGTCTTTATCAGATTGTCTCTGTGGAGTAACGAGGACCAGATAAGTTGCTACCAAGAGCATACATTTATCTGCTAGAAAAAAGCTTTATAATATTCAATGTTCTTTTTCATTTACTTGCTTTCTCTTAAAACATGTTACTAGATCAACCTAAGGGCCTTAATCCAGTCATTCCCTTAAGCTAGAATGAGAAAAAGTACATCTTTTTTTTTTTTTTTTTTTTTTTTATGCAGTTTTGACCAGACTTTTCTTCTTTTTTATATTGCAGTGCCTACATTTCTTAAAAACTGAATAAGGAGAAAGAGAGAACAAGGGGAAAAACAGGAGCTCCTGTTTACATTAGTATCCCCATTACACTTAAAAGTAACTGAAAACATTTTACTTTACAGAATGAAAAGAAAATCATGTACAGTAAACAATACTGCTATTATGAAAAACAATGTTTTACTTACAGTTAAATTCCTCTGTCCTTTTCCCCTCTCCTAAGTATTTTTCCAAACATTAATGACATGAAGTAGGGCATATGCTTTAGTGTGCCCTACAAGTTTAACAAAGTCAAAAAAGTCCAATATTTCTAGATTTTCTTGTTCTGCCATGTTTCACAAATACTGTGAATTGATTTGTAATCCCACATTTGTCAATTTCCAACTTACTGGTTTTATTTCTATTCATCTCCATCTCTCAAATCCTGCCTCTGCTTCATTTCCAACATACTGTCAATTCCTGTAGTCAACTCCTGTACTTTTTCTTTCTCTCAAGCACTTTCCATTGAAACATTGGAGAAGGTTTCACTGACACAGTCTGTCTCTCTGTGGTCTTTATTACCAGAAGAACATGAAGCAGAATCTGTTTCTGTTTCACAGCTCACTTTTTGTTGGACAAACTTTTGTATTTCCTCCTTAGCATGTACTACATCAAGAAATGATTTTGTCTTTCTGTAAAAGAACATTTTGAAGATAGCTGGGTACGTCAGTTTGAATCTCACTCCTGCTTCTCGACATTCCCTGAATAGTGGAATACATTTACTCCTCTTCTGCCTGGTGTACAGTGAGTAATCATTGTCCATAAAAACTCTGCTGTCTCTCACTTTTAATACTTTGTCACAATCAACTCCTGCTGGTAGGATTGCATCTTTACTATTAAAGGTCTAGGGTGCTTTCTCATAGCCAGGTTTGGAGCATACAGACAATGTGCCCTTTCAGTTAACAATTCCTGCTGTGGAGTTCCAGTCCAGTTGCTATTTGTGCTTTCATAAAATTAATACAGTCTATTCCTTCCAGCTTCTCTGGTACAGCAGAAAGTCTCAATTTTTTTCCACGTGCTTTGTCCTCTAATTCTGTTATTTTTTTTAAACATCTGTTCTTGAGCAGTCTCATATTCAGACAGCCTTTTCTTCATTTTGACCTCTGATTTTTGCAGTTTTAATACCTCACCTGAATATCTGTTTAAAACTTCTTCCATTTTTTCCAGGCTTTTGTTATTTGAGTTGATATGCTCCCTCAGTGTTTTGTTTATTTTAATCAGGTCTGTGTGGAGTTGTGTTATACTTTCCTTTAGGTTACCCGATGTCATATCCGGAGCTTGTACTGCATTTTGATGAACAGCTGTTGTACTCTTCCCAGTCAGTGTTATTTTCTCACCTTTTGTAGCTGATTTTTTTCTCAGGTCCTCTGAATTTCATTTTCCTGGCATCCAGGCAGTGCACTTACTAGCTAGTTATTGAAATATATCCAGAAATACAAGTCCACTGACTTTCTCTGATGAATTTCTGTTTTCACACTGGAAGAGCTAGAATTAAGCTATTACTCAATGTGCAGCCATCTTGGAAGTCCTAATTAATCTGGATTTGAGTTTGTTTTTAATATAGACTGAGACTACTCTGACTTTAGTTCCCTCCTGTGCAGTAGCTAGTCTAAAAGCATGAAAGGCATCATAACCTTGCATGGCTGGGGTACTCTCTATAACTTTAAACCATGTCGCTGTTACTACACAGATGTCTGCATTCCCCAGGGAAATGAAGGCTTGAAGAGAGTGGAGTTTCTTGTTAAGACTTCTAGCATTGAGCAGTACCACCTTAAGATATTCCTTCATAGGTTCAGTTAAGTTGTGAGATTTATCAGTTTGGAATTGCCTAAAAATGGCACTATGGAGGTGGAAGGGGTCTTTGCCAATATCCAAAAGCATAGATAAGATAAGTGCAGACCATACCTGGCAAGCAGTGTGGTCTGTCAACCATGTCCTCCTAGCCATCAAATATTGTACCCCCTTGGACTGACACCAGAAGCTAATCCAGTTGTTAAAATCAATCATGTTCTATTGGTAATGTGGCATTATTCTTGGAGAAGGTAGTGTGCTGCTATTTGCTAGGTTCGTACCTGCCTGAGTGAGCTTGATCATATCTCACTTCATGTGATCAAGGGAGGTATGTCTCAGGTCAACTTAGAAAGTTGATAGAATTACAGGTTTTGAGTTAGCATAGATTTTCTGAAGGGCATGAAGTTTGAAACTGAAATGTCTCTCATTATTTTCTGATTTCAAGCTTTAATGACTTGCCAATGATTTGCCAGAATACGACAATTTTATGAAAAAATTGACCAAAATATGAAGCAGAAATCTGGACATTCTGAGACAATTTGCACATTTTAGAGGTATGATGTGAGTGCCTATGTGACTTGATGGATCCAAGTGCCAGAAAGGCAGCTAACCATGACTCTCTCATTACTCAGTCTGGTTAGGGGATATCAGTGTGCCTCACTAAAGAATCACCTATGACCAGGATATTTGGTTGAGCACTGGTTGGCTTAAAGGTTTAGCAGTAGAGGCATTGGATGCAGTGTTACTGTGTGTAACTGTAGGTGATGTTTTAACAGAGTGTTTATCTGGTGGCTTAGGACCCTTTATTTGATTTTGCAGAGCAGGAGGTCTTAGTGTTTTAGGAAACTTAGCTGTAAGTGCCACAACATAAGTAGTTTTATGTGTAGGGTCTTTACCCCTTACAGTAGGCATGGTGCAAGTGTCACTGACAACCTCTAGAGGATTAGTTTTGGTTGTATGAGGATGTTTTGCCTCCAGTGCTAAAGTATATTTATACCTCTCACATACTTTATCTGTTTTATTAAGAATAAGTGGGTTGTTAGTGTACATGAGGCAATTGCTACAGTGTCTCAGAATATCAATCTCAACCAGATTGACCACAGAGAGAGTTGAGAAGTGCATATCCATAGCTGCTGATCTACTAGGGAGGAGTGAGGGAGATTTAAATATTGAATAGGCCAATAACACAAGGAACTTGATGAGCAATGCTCAGCAATGAGCAAACTATATGCTCTAGTAGTTAAAAAAATTGTCTAGACAGTAAGGGTATTTTAAGGGAAACTTGCACTGTGAGAGATCAGTGTCTATACAGATTACAAGGGGAAATTTCACTGCAAGATGTCAGCATCTATATAGATCACGCTTAGGTGATGCTGAACGGAAGGCAGCAGT
Source organism: Protopterus annectens (assembly GCF_019279795.1). Lineage (NCBI taxonomy): Eukaryota > Metazoa > Chordata > Ceratodontiformes > Protopteridae > Protopterus > Protopterus annectens. The sequence goes on along the minus strand of NC_056731.1, from coordinate 765,620,494 downwards.
TTTAACTAAAGACTGTAAAAAGGTTGAAAAAGTTTAGATATAAAACACAGAAACACTGAATTAATGCAGCTGTGCCAAAAGAATGTAAAAAACAAGTGCCAAAACAATGGATATGGTAATGTAGGTCTTGGCTCGCTCATAGGTTATGAGCTAAGCATTGTACAACTATGATGTAGAAACAGCAGAGGAGAATTGATAACAAAATACAACAATACCCTGTTGCTAATCAAAAACAGCACACTCTTCTTTCCTTTACACAATTCTGAGTCAGAAAATTAGTCTGGTTCCCCTCTGCTCAAAACAAAGTAGAACCAAGGCAGCTCTAACTAAGACTGTAAAAAATGTCAAAAAGTGCTGATATTCAATGCACTTCAATTAATGCAGCAAAAAACAAGTGCCAAAACACTGGATATGATAATGTAAGTCTTAGCTTTTGAAAAGTTTAACAGAAACCAGCAACAATCTTTTTCCCAAGTAGCATGTTTGTCAAACGTCACCAAAAGCCTCAGACACAGAGACTCAATTTTTAAACAAACAAGCCCTCTATCCAATCAAATAAAGGCAAAATAAGACTTAACACCAGAAATTCCCAGTTCAGAACTCTTTTGCAACAAAGGTGTAGACCACAAACCTTCCTAATGTAAAATAACTGGTTTTGAGCCCAAGTGCTTAAACCAGAACAAAGACACTTTTAAAATAAGACATAATAAGCTTTCACCAGCAATTCTCAGCTCAGAAGGGTGGCTGCAACCCTCTTCTCCCACAACAGTGTAGACCACGAACATTCCTAATGCAAGATAAATAGTTCGTAGCCCAAGTACTTAAACCAGAACTAGGAGGCTTAGAATAACAATTATAAAGTAAATGCAACTGAACACTTTAAGACTGTGCAGAAAAAAGTTAAATAACGTAGGAATAAAGACAAATACAGTAAAGACAGATGAACAAAGTGCATTTTTTGTATATTTTTTAGAAAGTTGGAAAGTAGGAAACAGAAGATAATTCAAGTTTAAGAGACTAAGAAGGGGAGGCCTTCCCACTTGATCCCTCAGCTCAGATGAATGAGCTGATGAGACTGGGAGGAGTGTCCAAAGTCAGACTTATAGTAGGGGCAGGCAACTCAAAAGCCACCAAGTTTAAAAGCACAACAGAAATTAGGCAGGTGGGTGGGGAAAATGAAATGCAGAGATCAACAAAAACTACAGGCAAAGTTGCCAAAGCTCCATTTTTATATCTGCCGTACAAAAGCATTCAGAAAGTCTGATCAACTTTTTGTGTTCTTCTCAGCAAATAAACTGGTTCATAGCATTTCAAATGTCACTTGATCAAGATAGTTGCCTGTTTGCATTACATGTGAATACAAAGAAAGGTGTTTAGCCTTACCTAAACCCATCAAAGCTCACTCTACTAAATCTGGGCATTCTTAACTGCTTTCTTTTTCAGATCATCTACTGATAACCTTTGTGCAGCTGCCACTTGGTCAGATATTCATACCTTCATACCTTCATATTTCAAGCTGTCATATATCATTATAAAGTGGATTTACTTTTGATAGGCTGGGCAACTTTGGGTTCAGTTATCCTTTAGAATATCCTTCCATGAATCCACCCAAGTGATATAGTAGATGAGAACTCTGTCACATCCATTAAGGAATGGATGGAAGAGACATCTGATATGAAAGTTATATACTTACCACAGTGATAGATCTGTGTTGTCTGCTTCCTGACTTCTTAAACTCCTCTCCCACCTGTCCCACTGCCTGATTATGGAATAAATTTTTCCTTTATCCTAGTGTGACTATTCTATTCTATTCTGAAGGCCCTTCAAGCACACTTTTTAGCCCCAGATCAGCCTATGAACATTCATATTACCTTTGGATGATCTTTCATAGCATTATTATTATTATTATGAGGTTGTCTGTATTCTTGGGCAAACTTGATCTGACATAAATTGGGCTTTGCAGGGGGTTATGGGTAAGGGGAGGGGCCTGAGCTTGGCATCCAAAGTCTTGAGTGATAGAAGATGGATCTGAGATTGGATCTAAAGACCCATCCATTTAGAAAGGATAGAAGCAGACAACACAGATCTATCTTTATGGTAAGTATTTCACTTTCATTTTTAGTGCACCTTGGTGATGAGGGGTAGGCCCATAGGACCTGGCACCATCCTCCTTAGGAGAAGAGTGAATGCCAGATTGGAGTGGACCTTTTTTATTTTTTGCTCCTCAACTAAGAGTCGAGGGGTATCAGACTGGGGAGCAGCACTGGGCCCTAGATGAGACAGCTATGTCTTTGAAGACTGGCATGTATAGTAAGCCAAAATAACAGACTGGTATCTTTTTGCAGTGCAGTAAGGGTACATTTGTCTGGTACAGCTCTGTAGATGTATGTCTCTTAGCATGCGTGGGTCCTAATTTTATAGGTTGCAACTGTCAAGAGCCAACATTTACATTATTGTGCCCCTACTGCCCCAGGGTTGCAAATGTACGTATATGCAAGATTTGAGTGCTGTGATTTTGGACCTTCTGAGTCTTTTATGGGCCTCTGCTGTAATATTGATAGGCCCTTATGATTTTGAAAGCTGAGATGTAAAGAGGTATGCTTGTTTCCTTTCAAGCAGTGAGTAAAATGTGGCTGTGTTATACAGATTGTGACTCTTAACAGCACATGCAACTAGCAAGTATCTTTAAAAAGTTTACCTAGAAAAATAAGTTTGATGGGCTATACAACCGAATGCTATGGCTGTAGGATTTATAGCTCTTTCTTACATTTGTTTATCCATTTTCAGGTATTCAGTTTACTTTTTCATGGTTATTTTGACACAATTTTACCAACACTGAGTTAGTAATTCATTAATGCTATTTTTGTTGAGTTAAAGATACAATAGTTTTGAAATTAAACTGGAATAAGTGTTTCTACCTCAGTCCCATCACATAAAAGAAATGCATTTATAAAGAGGTCTTTATAGTTACTGTCCTTGAGCAGAAAAAAAACATTATTACATGGGGAAAATGAATACCTCTGTGAAATTAAATAACCTGCTGTTTTCACTGCAGCCTTGTTAGAATAGCAAGATAGAGTATCTATGGTCTAAACAAGATACACCACAAAACATCCCAAAAAAAGGTTTTTACTCACCTTGGCATGTTGCCAAGTATATGAGATTGAGCTATATGTTGATTACTTCAGTAAAAATAGCTTGCAGGTGGATAACATGTTTAAAAGAAGCAGCCTCGTCCTTATTTACTTGACTTCAATTCCAGTTTACTCCATTCTTCACAATTTCTTTAATTGTATAGCATGTTAATTTTATTGGCTGTTGTACTGGCTTCCTGTTTTTACTGCTGAAATGCACAATTTTATGTAATAGTTGTCCGTGCTGCCTAGAAATAAAGTGAAGTGGCTGTATCCATCCATAGCAAAAATACTTTACTTCTTGAGCATTGTGTGTGTGTGTATGTGTGTGTGTGTGTGTGTGTGTGTGTGTGTGTGTGTGTGTGTGTGTGTGTGTGTGTGTGTGTGTGTGTGTGCGCGCGCGCGTGCATGCGTGTGCATGTTTTAATAAGATGCATTCAGTATTTTTAAAAGATTAACATAAGGGCAAAGGAGGCTACTTAACTGCACTATAGTCTTAAAATGCATTCAGAGAAAGAACTCTTTAGTGGACTTTAGGATGCAGTGTGTTTAAATCTGGATTGCTTTGCATTTTCCTTTTACAATAATAGTTGCTTCAGATCCCCTTTTGTATACTTGATGCCAGTTTTCCATGCTTTGAAGTCTAAGGACATGCCCTTCTTCCAGCTGCTTAACAGATGCAGTGCCAGATCACTATTTTTCTTTTTCTTCTCCTTTTTCTTTTGCAGACCAGATGTTCTGGAGTCTTGAGTTGAAATAAAGTAATTTTATAACAGAAAAGTATGCAGGTGCAGCTAACTTCATAAACAGTATTGTTTATGTCTGTAAACTGCGTAGCTTTTCAGTTTATAAAAGTAACATTGTTTCCATTTTGGCTAATTAAAAAAAACATTGTATTGAAAACAGTTTAGGCAGTTCAGTTTTCTGTTTGAACTGCTTTTGGATTTCAGAAATGATCAAATGAGTAAAACTGAACTTGGGGCAACCATTCCACATTTCTCTAGCCTTCTCATTGCCTCTCTTCTTTATCTCCTGACATAAACATGCACTTTTCACTAAGTCAAACAAACAGTATAGTGCATAACACTGGTACCATAATGTAGCATTGAGTCCAGACTCCAGTCACATTTACCCCAGTGCTGAATATAATACATGATGGACAGAGATATGGCTTCAGTGATGTATAATGTTATCTGTCCAATGTAAACAATAGATGTTATGTTGTCCTATCTTCTTTCATTCTTGATGGTTGGGTTTGGAACTGAGCATCAGTTCTGAATCAGCCTAATACTAAAGAGAGCTTTCACTAGCTCGAGGCTACACCCTATCCCATGATGTCTGGTGACAGTTCCCCAGATCTCATTTGCCGCTTTGCTGGTTCTGGATTGCTTTTTCGCTGGTTCAGGCTAAGTCTGTACTTATTTACTTTGACTGAATATTTTGCTATCTTTTTAGTGTATAACCTTTAACTTTTCTAGTTTAGGGTAGAGCAGTTTGTTTTTTGATAGTCTAGTGTTCCCCTTTTTTGTATTGTCACTGGTTGTAACTTTGTTGTGTGGGCTGTCATTTTCTCCAGGCCTCTTGACTCCCTATCCCATCTAGCTTTAAATTTGTCCTGAACGAATCTGTTTGACTTTGAGGATTTGTATTTTTGTCCCCTTTATTTTTAGTCCCTTGTAGTTAGAGGGCTTTCCTCCCACTTTTCTACTTCCTTTCCTGAGGTTTCATCGTTTCAGTTAGAGATGTCTCCCCTGGCTGGAGGAGATTGTCATTTAAATTAGAGACCTCTCCTCTAGCGTTATTCTTGGTTTGTTCCCCCTGTACAAGAAAAAAAAAATTGCTGTGATAATTGTGGTATTTCTTCTGCCTTTCTGTGTTCTGGTTGATAGATGTACTGTTGTGATATACTTATCCCTTTTGTTTTCTAATTAGTGAAGTATGTCTAAGGATACTGGTAAAGAAGTCAAGCAATCTTGCTTTAAAACATGTGACTCGTGCACACAGAAGATGTCGCTTACTGATGGCCACACTAGCTCTGTATATTGCTTAGGTGCAGTTCATCTGCAGGACTCCTGCTCTCTCTGTCATGGATTCAGTTCCAGGGTCCTGCAGGAACATAAAAATAACCTTATTCTAAGGGGTCTACTCAAGGGACTGTTTGATGTGAATGTGGAAGGGAATCAGTTCTCTAAATCCTCATCTAGGAAATCTTCCAAAAAATCTTCTTCTTTGCCTCCGGATTCTGAGCCGACCAAGGACCCTGAGAAACATTCAGCTTTGGACCCGAAGAGTGTCAGGTCCAAGAAGACAACTACTCCATTGGTTCCACCAGCTTTATCGGAACCGACTCGGAGCCAAAAAAGGAGCCCGCCCTGACTTTGGAACCGGTCTACTGAGTGCCCCAGTCACCCCTTCTGCAATTGGTGGCTGGTGGTCATAAATCCTCCACGTTCTCTTCTCAATCCTCCAGGACTCACTCTGATGACGATATGGAGCGGGTGGTCAAGAGGTTGCTTCGGACACTGGCCTTAGCCAAAATTCTCTCGGGTTCAGCCCAGATGGAAGTGGAGCTGATGCCTATACCTGCCTTGTCTTCTGTTCCTCCTCTGACTTGGATAAGCTTGGAGCCAGAGTGCCTGGATGTCCTTGCAGTGGAACTGTTGGGTCCAAAAACCACATCTGGTGTCTCAGGTCCGGCTTCTGCTCCGACCTCTTCGATGCTGTCTTCTCACGAAGGGTCTGGGAGCCAGCACTCCCTCATTGGGTTCAGGGAGGAGAGTCGGATCTGACCCTTGTTGGATCTGACTCTTCCTCTCAGGGCTTCAGCACAGGTGAGTTCAGCTCCCACATCTGCCTCGGAGCCATCCTCCTTGGCACGGGGGAGGTCTCCGGGATCCTCAGAGCCAGGGGACTCTCTCAGGTCAGGATCACAGTGCCTTCAAGGTGATGGGGAGTGTGCTGTCTCCCCAGACTGCTCCAGCCTTGGCTTCAGCTACTCTTCCCCCAAAAGGACTGGTGTTAACCTCTGTACCATCCCTCCAGCCCAAGTGTAGAGAGCCAATGCCCCAGAATGCCCCAATTGGGCGATCTACTCTCTTCTGAAACTTCCCCAGAGTGTCCCTCTGAGGAGGTCCCTTGGAAGAGGACTTAGAAGAGGAAACATTTAGACTCCCCTGAGTCTGTCACGTTGGATACAGACTTAGAAGATTCAGAAGGGCCCCCATGGTCACCCTCTGAGGATGTCTCCTTTTCAGACATCTTAAAGATCCTGAAGCAGAGAGGTGGCTGGAAGACCCCCTTCTGAAGATGAGTCTGTATAGCTGGAGGCATTTGGATCTCGACCATCCACCTCTTGGGTGTTTCAGCCTTTCGACCAACTCCTTGGCATAGTCAGTCAAAAGGCATGGGACTCTCCAGAATCTGTGGAACCTGTTCCAAGGAGGCCCAACAAGTTTATTACTGCCCCGGACGACAAGCAATTCTTAACCAAAGGTGTCCCAGTAGATGCTATGGTGGTGGCGGCGGCCACCAAGAAGGAATTAGCTGAAACTTCTTCATCTGTCCATCCGCCGAATAAGGAGTCTCAAGCGATGGACAGATATAGAAAGCATATATTTTCTTCAGTGGCCTTTACTGTTAGGTCGCTGAACTATTTATCCCATTTTACCCAACTTTAGAGGGATTTCCTGAAAGAACTAGGAGATATCCTCCAGGGTGCTACAACTGCGGGGTATCGGACAAGGTAAACTCTCAGCTTGCAGCTCTAAATTCTGTAATAAACTCCTCCAAGTGCCTCACCTCCTATGCAGCTGATGGACCGAGTAGGGAAGTAGGCACAGGAATAGCTCTCAGGAGGCATTCCTGGATGCACCTTTGCAAGTTTGCTGAACCCTTTAAGTCTTTCTTTATAAATGCCCCTTTTGATGGCTCATCTTTGTTCAGGCCAAACGTTAAAGAGACTCTTACCAGGTGTGAACAAGAAGGTAAAACTCTGTCTGCTGTGGGAGTACGTTTTTCCGTCCCTACCAGGCCTTATACCAAAGGTCAGAAGGGTGGAAAAATGTGGTTTCACAAATCCCAAGGAGCTTCACCGGATGCATATGGTGAATTATCCCCCAGGGGCAGAGGGGGAATAAAAATGGAAGATGCCGTGCTCGCAGCAGAGGGGGTCCGCAGAACCAGGGCAACAGAGATACGTTCTCTGGCAGGCCCTTCCAGTACTCCTGAAAGGAGGCCTGCCTGTCCACCTCTGGAGGCAGTCAGGGACAGATTATCATTGTAACCAAAGGCCTGGCTCAACATCACTCAAGACAAATAGGTATGGTCGATTATATCCAAGGGATACAACATACCCTTCTCTTCTACACCCCCTCCATCAAGATCAATCTCAGACATCCCACCCGGTCAAAGGGATTAAGCAGCCTTAGAAATCCAAAGGTTGCTAGGAAAAAAAGTCATCCAAGAAGTTCCTGCAGACCAAATGGAATCTGGGACTTACTCAAGGTTCTTTTTAGTTCCAAAGAAGACAGGGGACTGGAGACCAATCTTGGATCTCAGCAAGCCAAACAAGTTCGTAAAAAAAACAAAGTTCCAGATGGTGACACTGCACTCTATACTCCCTTTTCTGGGACAAGACAGTTGGATGTGCTCAATAGATCTTCAGGATGTGTACTACCATATAAAGATGGACAGGTGATCCAGGAGATATCTACGTTTCCGGCTGGGCTCGAGTCATTACCAATTCAGAGCTCTGCCCTATGGCCTCACTACAGCCCCCAGAGTGTTTATCAAATGCATGGCAGTAGTCACGGCTCACCTGAGGTGTCTAGGATTCTGGGTGTTTCCTTACGTAGACGACTACCTCCTAACCGCCACCACAGAGCATCTACTGACCAAGGCAAGGGACACCACCATTCATCTCTGCTCAGAGCTAGGTATTACCATAAATTAAAAAAAAATCTGCCTTGTTGCCTTCACAGCATATTACCTTCATAGGGGCAGACTTAAACACAAAAGACATGGTGGAAAAACTGCCTCACGACAGGGTACAAACGCTACATCATCAGATATCAATCTTGCTCATGAGGAGGAAAGTGCAAGCAAAGTTTGATGTCCTTCAAGGATGCATCTGCAGTCCTAACAAATGGGTTGTCCTGTCGTCAGGCAGCCCTTCGGTCGGCCGGATTCCAAAGTCTGGGTCTGGCCTCGGCTGATGTCGCACTTCACCCGACGTCATAGCTGCAGTTCTTCGGGTATAAAGGTATCAGCCGACGCCATTTTCCTCAGTCTTTCTTGCCGCGTGGTGCCCGAAGCAGAAGCTGTTCGCAAGTGCCGGTCGGTCAGAACCAGAGATTACTACTACCGAAGACTTCTAAAAAGCTAAGTACCCCGTTGGGGACTCTTTCTTGCCTCAGCCGATGTCAGAAAAAGTGAATAACTGTTTAACTTGTGGGAAACAAATACCTCATAAAGATTTCCACTCTTACTGCCTACCTTGTTTAGGCCCAGACCACGATGTAGCAGCTTGTCTAGCCTGTGCTTCCTTCAACCGACGGACACTTAGACGTCGGTCGGAATTTGCTGAGGAGTTTTTCGGCTCCGCTTTTGCTTACAATATGCCGTCGGAAACTCCGACTTCGCAATTAACTAAAAAGCGCAAGGAAAAGGACCGACACTCGTGGTCCGCGGTTTCGGCCGAAACCGCGGTTAAGTCAACCGCGAGTATCTCGGTTTCGGCTGAAACCGAGTCCTCGGTTCTTCCTTCGGCCGAAAGCTTGCCTCCTACCGAGGCCTCATCCAGCATGGCTGAATCTGCTACTGAAATCCCACCTGCTCTGGCAGGTTCACAGGATTTATCTGATACTATTCCTTTAGATATATCTACTCCTGCACGTGGAGCTGCTAGGCCCCCTGCATCCATGTCGATTAAGGCTTTTGCCAGGGCTAAAGCAGCTAAATCTACCAAAACTGTGTCTGCTAAGACCCCCTCTCACAGGCCTAGCTCTAATACTCAAATGCTTAGTCTAGCAGAGGATCTCATTTCTTTGATCCGGGGATCCCAACCTCACCCTGACAGGGCCTCTCATCCACCTCCAGAGAAGAGGCCTAGAGCAGAGCCCCCTGAGCCAGTTTCTTCAGATTACTCCTCTGATGATTCAGATAATACAAACCCTCCAGAGGGCCCCTATTCTCCTTATGAGGACTCTGATGCAGAAGACTCCATTCCTTCTGCCTCTCCGCCTGAGGAATTTTCTTTTGGGGAAACCTTGCATGCTATGAGGGAACAATTTCAATGGCAGGGCCAGGATTTTTCAGACTCTAGGAAAAGGCTTAGGACCTTTTTGCATTTGCCACAGCATAGGCCTTCAGCCATTCCTCCAGTACTTACTGTTGTGGATGATGCATTTAATGATGCTTGTACTGCTCCTGATTCTCTTCCTCCGGCCCCTGCTAAGCCCGACAGGTACTACAGGGTTCCGGACACACATTATCATTTATATAAGGCTCCTTTTGCAGATCCTGAAACTATTTCCCAGGGACCCAAGGCAGTAGCTGCTACCTCTGCCAAAAACCCCCTCCCCTCTGAAAGGGAATCTAGGGCCTTAGAGAGATGGGGTAAAAAAGTTTATACTTCTGCTACTCTTTCGGCCAGGGCCTTAAACTGTCAATTCCACATGATTCGGTATCAGGAATTTATGTTAGATCAGTTAACTAAAAAACTGTCCTCGTCTGAACCATTAGACAAAAAATCTGTTCAGGAAATGGTACATAACATTCAGCAGGTCAGTAATCATTCCTTAAAATGCGGCTATGATGCACTGGAGGCTTCCTTTAGATCAGCTATGACTGGTACAGTGATCAGAAGGCATGCATGGTTAAAAGAGCAGTCCTTACCAGACCATGTTAAATCAAAGCTCCTAGATGCTCCCATGGATAAGCTCAATTTGTTTGGCTCCCCTGCACAGCAGGTACTGAAGAAGGTGGAAGAGAAAGCTAAATCTGTCCAGACGGTCAAGGATTTCTTACAGGTCCAGCCTCCAAGGTTTAGTAGGAACTGGCCTTCCAAGAATTGGTCCTTTCCAGACACCTCCAGAGCTCAGAGAGGCAGGAACAGGCGCCCAAGAGGCAGGGGTCAATCCAGAAGTGCCTACAGGGGACGCCAGTGGCAATCTAACAACCAGCGAAGTACTGCCACAGATCCAGCCACCACCACTTCCACGGGACAATCACAGTGACTTGGCTGTGAGACCGCCTACCAGGGAACAACTAGAAGCACCCTTAGGCGGAAAGCTAGCCTTATTTTCAGTAAACTGGCATCACATCACAGGAGACAAATGGATTTTACAGACAATAGACCAAGGTTACAGGTTTCGCTTCCATACTCTACCAAGGAAGAGATGAATGCCAAACCTACCTCCAAATCAAAAGACAAAGCTCTAGAACAAATACACCACTTACTAAGGATGAGAGCTATAGAAAGGGTACCGTCTATGGAACAAGGGCAAGGATTTTACTCCAGACTTTTCCTGGTGCCAAGAAAAGAAAACCAATGGAGACCTATTCTCGACCTGTCCGCTCTAAACACGTACCTCATTGTTCCAAAATTCAAAATGCTGACCCTACAGCAGCTTCTTCCCATGCTGGGCAAGGAGTCTTGGCTGGTAACTCTAGATCTCAAGGAGGCATACCTGCACGTCCCCATACGACCAAATTGCAGAAGATACCTCAGATTTCTTGCAGGATCAGAGCATTATCAATTCTCAGCATTGCCCTTTGGCTTATCTACTGCGCCCAGAGTATTCACGAAATGCCTGGCATCAGTAATTGCTCATTGCAGGCTTCAGGGAATTCAAATTTACCCTTACCTGGACGACTGCCTGTTACAAGCGGACAACAAAAACAAATTAGCAAAAGATTTGAAAAAGGTCATTCACCTACTGCAAGCCCTGGGATACACAGTCAATATAAAAAAGTCAAGGCTGATACCATCCCAAAGGATAACTTTCTTGGGTGCAGAGCTGGACACATCAAATCAAATGGCATCCCTCACAGCAGAAAAACAGAAGCACCTTCCTCTCTATTTCATGGCATTAACAAAGCAGAACCAGCTAACAGCAAGGAAAGTCCTGCAAGCCCTGGGTTACATGGCATCCTGCATAATATTGATTCCACATGCCAGACTACATATGAGAAAGTTGCAATGGTACCTAAGGAATTTATGGTCTCAGCACAAGCACAGCCTAGAAACCCAAATTCCAATAATTCCATGCCTGAAGCAAGAATTCCAATGGTGGGCTCAGGCCTGTCAATTGAACAAAGGACTGCCCTTCCACAGCCCTCAACCAAGCCAGACTATCACAACGGACGCCTCAGACCTCGGTTGGGGGGCACACATGCTGGACAAGTGCATACAAGGCTTATGGACCCAAGACCAGCTGAACCTACACATAAATCAAAAGGAGATGCTGGCAGTAAAACTGGCAATTCAGACATTCAGACCGTTTCTTTGACAGGGTCAATTGCTGATAAGGACAGACAACACCACAGTTATGTGGTACAGCAACAAACAGGGAGGCACACATTCATACCCTCTATGCCGGATGGCAATGGACCTCTGGAATGTGGCCCTGAGCTTCAACATTCAGCTACAAGCAATATTTGTACCAGGAAAAGAAAATATACTAGCAGACATCCTAAGCAGAACTACCACGGAAGCCCACGAATGGATGCTGCATCCAGACATCTTCAAATCCATTACAAGGAAATGGGGACTACCAGAAATAGACTTATTCGCATCCCCACACAACCACCAGTTGAAAAAATTCTGCACGAGGGCATACCACCCACTTGCTTGGAAGGTGGACTCCCTATCTTTCAGTTGGAAAAACCTGACAGCATATGCATTCCCACCTCTTCCTTTGATGCACAAGGTGCTATTGAAGATCAAAGAAGACCGACCAAGGATCATCCTGATAGCTCCAGACTGGCCGAGGCAGCATTGGTACCCATTACTGAGGAGTATGTCTCGGGAACAAATATGGCCTCTGCCCCTAGTTCCCTTACTGCTAACACAGAACAACTTCAAAACCCTGCATCCAAACCTAAAAACGCTGCAGCTGGCTGCCTGGAACATTGCATAAGACAAAATAACCCAGATTTATCTCAAAGGGTTAAAGACATTATCTTGGAGGCTCGCAGACCCTCAACAAGAAAAACTTATTCAGCAAAATGGAAAAGATATCTCATTTGGAGTGCAGCAAAAGGAGAAAATGTGTCACTGGTAAACATAGCTAACATCCTGGAATACTTGGCAGAACTTTTCCACAATGGCCTGTCCCATTCTTCCATTAAGATTCATGCATCAGCTATTTCAGCAGAATACAACATGGACCCTCCAGTCTTCTCACATCCTCTACTCAGGCAGTTTCTGAGAGGAATTAAAATGTAAAACCACCAAGGAAGCCACCATTGCCCGCATGGGACTTGAACTTTGTGCTAGAAAAGTTGACACTCCCTCCTTTTAAGCCAGCAGCAACAGCAGAATTACAGTACTTATCATGGAAAACTGCTTTCCTGCTTGCAATCACTTCAGCAAGAAGGGTTTCTGAATTACAGGCATTAATGGCAGTACAGCCCTTCCTTATCTTCCATCAAGATAGAGTGTCCATGAGAACTAATCCTACTTTTATGCCAAAGGTGGTCTCCAGGGTATCTTTAAACCAAGCTATCCACCTGCCTACATTCTTCCCCAACCCACAGAACACGGGAGAAAGACTATTACATACCTTGGATGTACATAGGCAATTGCGCTACTACCTGGACAGAACCAAGAGCAATAGAAAAACTGACCAGCTACTGGTGGCATATGCAACAGGAATGGAAGGAAAAGCAATTTCAAAACAGACAATCTCTAAGTGGATAGGAAATTGCATTAGATTTTGTTACTCTTACCATGGAAAGACAACTCCAGAAAACATCAGACCTCACTCCACAAGGGCTACAGCCACTACTACAGCTTTTTTACGAGGAGTGGCTACCAAAGACATTTTAGAGGCTGCTACTTGGAGCTCCGTGCATACATTTGCCAAGCATTATAATCTACCCTTATACTCCAGATCCCGAGCAGGTTTTGCCACTGCTGTTTTACAAGGGATCTTAACTACACCATAATCTTATTATTACCTCCTCCCCTAGTTTGGCTATGGTATTCTACCCATTTGTTAGGACTGCAGATGCATCCTTGAAGGACATAGTACAGTTTTGTACCTACCATAAATGTAGATGTCCGAGAGGTATGCATCTGCAGTCAGGATTACCCTCCCTCCTTCCCCTCTGTGGTACTCCTAGGGTATTTGCCCATCTTCTAGCTAGCTGGGGGAATCTATTATGGTGTATTTGTTTGTATATATGTATATACATGTTTATTTTTATTTGCTCTCTGTTATTTGGAAACTTTTACATTTATCCAAATTTAGCCTTCCTAGAGGGCACCTGGCATCTGGGGCAAGAAACACTGAGGAAAATGGCGTCGGCTGATACCTTTATACCCGAAGAACTGCAGCTATGACGTCGGGTGAAGTGCGACATCAGCCGAGGCCAGACCCAGACTTTGGAATCCGGCCGACCGAAGGACTGCCTGATGACAGGACAACCCATTTGTTAGGACTGCAGATGCATACCTCTCGGACATCTACATTTATGGTAGGTACAAAACTGTACTTTCTCAAGGTTCTGGGCTCAGTGGCAGCTGCGAAAACATTAGCTCCACTGGTGTATCTACACATTGAGGGTATTACAGTGGCTACTCTTTGCTCAGTGGTCCATGCAGGAGTTACCCATGTCACACAATATCCTCATTACGGACACCTGCAAGAAGGACCTACGATGGTGGCTTCAGTCCACACAGGTAACGATAGGCAGGCCATTTGTTCTCCACCATACAGTTGCTACAGTGACCACCTACACTTCCCAGATAGGGTGGGGGAGCATTATCTGGGACAGACTGTCCAAGGGACTTGGCAGGGACACAAATACTATTTACACATCAATGTACTGGAGATGAGAGCGGTGCTTCTGGCTTTGCAAGCATTCCAGAGCTCTCTTCTTACAGGTATAATTGCAATACAGACAGACAATATGTTCATAGTATGGTACATCAACAAACAAGGCGGAACCAGATCCTACTCTCTGTGGTGAGAGGCTCAAAGAATATGACAATGGGCAATTTCTTCTCAACATTTTCTAACTGCAACGCAGATTCCAGGAAAATCCAACGTGACAGGGGACAAATTAAGCCGTGTAATTCTTATGCCTCATGAGTGGTCCCTGAAACAGGAAATTGCGAACCAAATTTTTTGCAAGTGGGGCCAGCCTTGCTGTGACGTCTTTGCCATATCCATGAACTCCAAATGCAGCAGCTACCTTGCCCTAATCCCACCACCAGGGGAGTCACCAAGGTATGCACTTGTTCATGATTGGCCTCCGGGACTTGTTTATGCCTATCCCTCATTTCCATTAATACCCAAAGTTCTACAGAAAGCCAGATTGTTGAGTCGCAAACTAATTCTCATTGCTCCGTACTGGCTTCGTCAAATATGGCCTCATATCCAAGAAGAGACTTGGATTCTGGACCCGGTGTCAGATCTTCTGACCCATCAGTTGGGAACGCTCCATCCCTCCATCCAAACCCTCTAGCTGACAGCTTGGTTGCTCCAATTCCCATCTTAGCCAGACTTCTGAACATATCCCCGGCAGTGTGACACGTTCTGGGTTCTTCTCATAAGACTGCAACTAGAAAACTGTATGCTAGCAAATGTAAAAGGTTTTCTTGTTGGGCTTCCAAGTATCACATAGACCCCTTCACAACCCCGGTGACCACAATTCTAGATTTTTTAGCAGATATTTTCAATCATGGTGCAGTGGCAGCTACTATACGAGTCCAATTAGCTGCCATATCTAGCTACCGTGTAGGAGACATGGGATCAAAAGTAATGTCTCAAAAAACTTGCAAAGTCTTTCTGAGGAGTAGATTCCTATTAAGACCTCCAATAAGAGAACCACCACCTCCCTGGGATCTAAATTTAGTACTGACTACTCTTATTATCTCTCCATTTGAGCCAGCTTCCTCTTGCCCACTAAAGTTCCTTACATGGAAGACAATCTTTTTGACAGCCATTACTTCGACTAGAAGGGTTTCAGAACTACAAGCCCTGTCAATTGTTCCTCCCTATTTAGTTTTTCACAAAGGCAGAGTCTCTCTTAGAAAAAATCCTTCCTTTCAGCCCAAAGTATGTTCTGAGTCCAACTTGAATCAATCCATTGACCTACCTTGTCTTTTTTCCCCAACTATGGCAACAAGGCAGAATACAAGCTTCACTAATTGGATGTCCATAGGCAGTTACATTTCAATTTATATAGGACAAAAGAGTATAGAAAATCTGACCAATTATTTGTCTCATTCTCAGAGACTAGAAAAGGGGTGCCAGTTTCAAGGGTCACCTTATCTAAATGGCTTTCAGACACCATTACTTATGCATATAGCTCTCAGCATAAGCAACTGCCAGGTAAAATTTGAGGCCATTCGACTAGAGCTATTTCGACTTCCACCACTTTTCAAGCCAGACTACCCTTGGATTCAATTTGTGCCGCAGCCACATGGGTCACTCCTCATACCTTTATTACTCATTACAAAGTAGATGTGGCCTCCCAGAGCAGGGCTTCCTTTGGTTCCACTGTTCTGAAGAGTTTATTCTCTTGAGCCACCCGAGAAAAAAGGTGCTGGGGACGTTGTTCCAACCGTCAAGAATGAAGGCGAGATAGGATAACATAACATAAAGAAGTTATGTATTCACCATCCGTGTTTGTTGTCCATAATCTCGCCTTCATTCTTGCATTCCACCTTCCTTCCTCCCTACCTGGAGGATTGAGAGGAATTTCTGGAACTGGTCATAAAGTTCAGTGATTCCCTTCTTCTCTCATGAGACATGGGCTAAGGATTTTTAAATTTACCTTTTTTCTTCCTTTTCTGGTTACATTGGTCTAGTGATTAGTGTTTGCAAACAAGATCTGGGGAACTGTCACCAGGCATCATGGGATAGGGTGTAGCCTCGAGCCAGTGAAAGCTCACGAGCTTTAGTATTAGGCCAAGTCGGAACTGATACTCGGTTCCAAACCCAGCCATCAAGAATGAAGGCGAGATTATGGACAGCAAACATGGAACGTTATGGTGAGTACATAACTTCTTTTTACTTTTTGAAACAGCCAAGGTGATTGGATAAGGATTAAAGGGCTAATGTCAAACTGTCATATTTCCCAGTTTAGTATGTTTAATTTGTTATAACCCAGAATTTAATTAAATGGAAATTCTTGAGGGTCTTTAGGACAGTTTTGTTAATTGCATTGCTTTGCAGATATCACATATCTCATGATTCTTTCATTGAACTTAAGGATTGGTCCTATAGTTCCAAACAGACCATTACAGTAGGGATTGTATCATACAAGAGTAATGTTCTGGTTAGGAAGTAGTTTAAACAGGATCATGGAGGGTACACATACAGCTGTTTGCTGTACCAAACACTTCATATTGTTAGCACGTAATGGAACAGCAATGAATTATATTAAATTTAATTTTAGTACTAATGTACTACAGCACCTCCTGTGAACTTTGTTATGTCTGTGTGATTTATTGTATGCGTTACATTGTACTAAGTGATAGCAGGACAGAACAAAATTGCACCAAGTTTCTGTGCAGATACTATTACTAACAGAGTAGTGGAATTAATAACAGAAGATCAAAAGTAAAGTGGCTTCTCTTTTTTTGGTACTTCCTTATTATAGTGGCCTTGGTGATATAGTTAGGTAAAGAGTAAACAGGGCGATTAATATAGTGAAAGGTATGCACCAATTGAAAACCTACATCTCTAACAGTGATGGTGAATCTGTCGGGTTTTAATTAAGAAAACAATTTGCACAGAATATAATTTACAAACACTGAGTGGTAGGTTGGCATGTGATAGCCTCTGAAACCGTTGTACTTTATGAGGCAAATCCTTATTGTACTTTCAAAAAAGTTAACAGTGCTCGGCAAAGGTACTACTAGTACCACAGACTGAAAAATTTGGAGACAGTATAGCAAAAAATTGATTACTTTGCCTAGGTTGACTTTCCGAGACAGGCCAGATGTACAACATGATATAACATGAGTTGGGTTACGTGAGAGGTGAAGAAACAGGAGGTTGGAAGGAGTGGGTTAAGCAGATAGACGGAACTCATAACTCTCAACTGTCCAGATTTTTGCAAAATGTCCAGATTTTTGCCTCATGTTTTTGGTCTATTCCTCATAAAAAATGTTGTTTTCTGTCAGATCTCTGGGATGATCTAAGAATTGAAGTCACTAAATAATGACACACATTTGAGTTTCAGACCTCATATCCTACAGAAAATTCAGGTTAACTCAAATACTATTGGTGGTGTTTTATGTACTTGACTGAACTAAGGTTTGTAGCAGTAATGATTCCTGTTTTGCAGCAGATAACGTAACATATGTAATCCCTGAACTGCATCACCCAAGGCTGCTATCGTCGGGGACGCTATAATAAGGAAGTACCCTTTTTTTTGTGCAGATCAGAATGTGTAAAATTTGCCATTAGAAAACTTTATCAATACAGCAAAACAGCAACTGTCTACTTATTTAAGTTTTATTGAGCAGACAAATCCCCCTTCGTCAAAACCCACCAACCACCTCACATTTTTAGTATATGTGTAGTGCCCTCGGATTAAAACTTTGATGCGAGTTATGTGTAGCTTACATGATTTATGACAACAACGCCACACAAAAAACAGGTTGGGAGGCACTGATAGGAAATATGATATTTATTGCCCGTATTCAAGACAGCAGCTTAAGAAAACAGGGACAGAGTTACTGCAGGTTGTACTTGGTGGACATATAAGTGGATACATGGTAAGTTTTTGGTGAAAAATCTTAACGAGTGTTTGGTAAATCATTTGTATTCATTCACAAGTGAGTTCTACCAAACAGCTTATAATCAGTCATACATTATGATATTTTGGCAAATGTTGTGTACTAAGAGATTAGTATCTAGTAATACAGTATTGAAAGTTGAACACTTGTAGATGACAATCTACTGGGCCATTTTCTTTTGACTGTTTCTTGCAAAATGCCATTAAGCTTGGAGACAGTTACAATTTTAGAAAATGTATTTTCTAAATACGCTGTCAAACTATTTTACTGGTTTGTTGTTTAATTTGTTGCTAATAAATGCCGTCTTCAAAAACATCATTAATAAAAATTGTTTTTCTGGGTACTATTCCTAATCTTGGGGTGGCCGCGGTGGTGCAGCGGTTAGCATTGTTGCCTCACAGCAAGAGGTTCTCTGGTTTGATTCTCGGCTGGGGTGCCTTCTGTTTGAAGTCTGCATATTCTCCCTGCAGTCATGTGAGTTTCTGCCCAGTTTTTTCCCACATTCCAAAGACATGCAGTAGATGAATTGGACACTAAATTGGCAGTAGGTGAGAATGTGTGTGATGAGTGGTGCGAATGAAGTACCGTGGCAGGGCTAGCCACCCGGCAGTGTAAACTTTGGCTCGAGATGATTGTTATTGTGGAAGTGACACCCCAACCCCATGTGCAAAATGGGAAAAGGGGTTAAGGATGGATGGATGGTTCAGATTTTGAACTCTTATTTTGATGTGTTCCTCACAAAATGTGTGGTTTTCTAGCAAATTAGTGAGGGTTGACTAGTGTCAGGCATTTGAGTTTCTAAATTCATATTCATCAAAAAATGCATGCTAATGGAAAACCTGTTGATCTGATGTTATCCATGTCATTATTCATCACTGTAGAGTCTTGGATCCTACATTGGATCCGAGCCAGCAACATTCAACAGACAGATCCAAGGCTCAAGCTCTTTCCTCTCCTATAATGCTCTGCTGCCCTCTAACCATCAGATCTTGTTTGCCACTATTCAGTACATACATGATCCTTGGCTTGTGCTCAAAATAAGTGCTTACTTTATTTTTTTTACTGCTTATTTAGCTAGTTTTAGTGGGTTAATTTGTTCTTAGGTAGTTGGTTAGCTATTTGGTGTTATGGCTATCTCCCCCTCCTTTAGTTTTAGGCAGTTCTATAGTTTGTGGGTGTTTTGGTGGCCTTTTTGCTTTTTATCTGTTAGGGCTCAGGTACTTAGTTTCTTAGTGGTAGTGTGTTCTTTTTCCTTTTTACTATGTTTGATAAGCCCTCTGGTTTTAAAAAGTGCTCATCATGCAGTTGGAAGATACCCAATTCTGACCCACATGAGGAGTGCTTGCATTTATTGTTTGGGCGCTCCGCACCTGGAGGCTGAATGTGACATTTGTGCCACACTCAACCCCAGGGTTTTGGTGGAGCACCACAATAAACACCTTCTAAAAGCCATGTCGCAGGGGGGACCCTTAATTTTCCATTCTAAGTCTTCCTGTTCAGATCCTAACAGGAAGACCCCTTCTTTGCCTTCCAAGAAACAGCAGCTGTCAGATCCTAGGTCCCTGGATCCACTTCCAGCCTGACCATCTCAGATCCGAGGTCTTCAGATCTGAGAGCTGCCAAGTCTTCTTCTGGATCCAAGACTTCTTTGGATCAGAGGCCTTCAGATCCGGGCAAGGTCAGGCCAGCCTTAGATCTGACCAGATTGTCAGATCCGATTGCTACTTCGGCTCGGCCGTCAGATCCGACAGGCTTGTTGGATCCAATAATAATTCTTGAAGAGTCACCTTCTACCTCCAGGCATGTAGTCCAGTCAGTTGCTGGGTCTCTGAATCAAACTCCGAAACACAGGCATAAGTCCATAGTGTCTCCAGCTAAGTCCACCCACTCCTCCTCTTCCTCCAGGTCGCCTAGGAGTCTATTGTCAGGATTCTGTTGCCTTCTGACTTGGACAGGATGATGACGAGCTTCTTCAAAGCCCAAATAGAATTGAGGCTTTTGACTTCCCAGCCCATCTGGCAAGGGATGCTTCGCCTACCACAGTTAGTCATTCTGCTCTTCCAATCCCAGCAGATTTGGAACCTCAGGGCCCAGATACCTGCAGTCAGATCCCAGTGGGGCTGAGCATTCCCTTTTTCTCGACCCAGTCAGAGTCCCTGGCTTGCTCTGTTCCTCCACCCACGGACCAGAGTGGACTCCATGCAGGAGTGGTACACACTGGCTTCACAAGGGAGGGATCAGGTCTGTTTTTTTTTCAGACCGGTCTCTCCCCTTTGGGGTCTTGCCCCTCAATAGCTCTGGACCAGTATCTTCCGGAGGTCATGGTGCTGTGTCGGGGCTTGTTCCTCCTCTCCAGGGGACTTCGCCATCCGTGATTGGGGATAGGACCGCTTCCAGACCCACAGCCCTCCAGGTAGTAGAAAGACCTTCTTCAGGACCGGAATTTCATCTCCCGCCCCTCCACATCCATCCTTGCCTCTCTCTACTTTGGGTGGTGAGACCTCTCATCCTGTTCAGGGTCAGCCCTCCTGTTTGAGACTTCAGGGGGCTACCTCCCCTCAAGGGGTCCCCTGCTTCTTCCGAGTCCTCCCCGGAGCCCCCACTGAGGAGGTACCTAATAAGAGAAAGAGCAAGAGGAGGCAACTTGCACTCCCCTTCGGAGTCCGTCACTGTGGACACAGACCACAATGAAGGAGACGAATCCCCCAGATCTCTGCCTGACAATGTCTCCTTTGGGGACATCCTTGAGATCTTGAAGCAGAAGGGCGGATGATCTCCCCAACCCCTGTCTTCAGAGGAGTCCATGTTTCTGAAGGCTTTTGGGATGGGCCCATCTACTTTCTGTGTGTCTCCCCCTGCTAATGAGTTAGTAGATCTTATTGCCAGCAGGGCCTTGATGGAGCCCAACACTGTAGAGCCAGTTCCCAAATGAGCAGACAAATTCCTCAGTCCCCCTGTGGACTGCCCTTTATGGAGCAAAGGAGTTCAAGATTATGCCATCATGATTGCCACTGCCACTAAAAAGGAACTGTCAGAACAGAGCTCCACTGTTCATCCCCTAAACAGGGAGTCCTGGATGATAGACCATCATGGGAAGCATGTGTATGCCTGAGGGCAGTTAATTACCTGGCACATTTTATCCTCCTCCAAAGGGACTTGGTCCAAGAACTTTCCACTTCCCTTACAGAAGTATTGCTGGCAGAGGTCTTTAAAAGGGTGTCTCCCAAGCTTTATACTCTGACATAACTCATCAGTTCCTTGAGGAGGCTAATTTTCAATGCTGCAGAAGCTACCTCTCAAGCAGCAGGTACCGGCATAGCTATATGACATCATGCTTGGTTAGATTTATGCGGGTGTGCAGAACCCTTCAGAGCATCTTTTACCAACCCCCCCTTTGATGGGTCCGCCCTCTTTAGATCTTCCATAAAGGACATTTTGACCCATAGTGAGCAGGAAGGGAAGACTTTGTCTGCGGTCGGGATCAAGCTTTCTACTCCTCAGAGATCCTTCTCCAAGATCCAGCGAGGAACTAGGAAGATGTGGTTACGGAAGTCACAATCTCCCTTCTAGGATACTCCTGATGTCTCCTCTTCCAGAGGCAGGGGAGAGGTTTCAATAGCTGATGCCACCCTATAGGCAGGGGGGGAGTCTGCAAAATCAGGGCTCCAGAGAACCCTTCTCTGAGCAGCCCTATCAGCACTTCTCAAGCATTGCCCGACTGCTTTACCCTGAATTCAGTCGGGGGTCACAATTCCCTTCACCCATTAGCCTGAGCAAATATTTCCTCTGATCATTGAGTGTTAAACATCGTTTCCTGGGAATATTTAATTCCCTTTTTGGAACCTCTTCCTATTCGAAGTTACCTCCCCAATGTTCCACCTGACAAAGGGAGCTGGCCTTCAAGGAAGTTCAACAACTTCTTCAAAAAAGAGCCATCCAAATGGTCCCAGTAGGACAAAGAGGATCTGGTACTTATTCTCCCTGTTTTTTAGTGCCAAAAAAGACAGGGGACCTGTGTCCTATTTTGGATCTTAGCGAGCTCAATTTATTAGTCAAAAAGTCCAAGTTACAGATGGTCACTGCTCAGTCCATTCTACCTCTCTTATGCAAGGATGATTGGATGTGCTATGTGGATCACCAGGATACCTACTATCACATTAACACAGACAGGCATTCCAGGAGACATATTCACATCCAGTTAGGAGGCAGTCATTACCATTTCAGAGCCCTACCCTTCGGTCTCACCACAGCCTCTCTGGGTGTTTACCAAATGTATAACAGTGGTAGCAGCTAACCTGCATCTGCAGGGATTTCAGGTCTTTCTGTACCTTGATGATTGGCTCCTCACAGCACTTTTGAGGCATTGACTGTCCTTTACCTTTTCAATCGGGTGGGGATTACTGTCAGTCTTTCGAAATCGAATCTGGTCCCCAGTCAGCAGTTGGAGTTCATAGGAGTCCAGCTAGACTCCATCTCAAAGATTGCAGCTTTGCCTCTATGCAGGTTTCAGTTGATTTGGGAGTAGGTCATGCAAATCTTAGCCCTGCCACATCCCCTGGCTCACTTGACTCTTAGTACCTATGATCCATGGCCACAGCCATTCAGCTGGTCCCTCTAGCAAGGTATTATATGTGAGTTTTACAGCAGACCATAGAAGTTCAATGGTCTGCTCTGTCCCAACCCATGCCCATGTTCATAAAGTTGATGCCTGTGTGCAGACAACATCTTCTTTGGTGGCTTCATTCTCAGGATCTTCTCCTAGGCAGGCCCTTTTCTCTTCCTCCACCCAAGGCCATGGTGACCACGAATGCTTCCCTGTTGTGGTGGGGGGTATTTCCAGGCAAGAACTGTCCAAGGCATGTTGTCCTCCATAGAGACCAAGTTGCACATTAATGTCCTAGAGATGAGAACAGTTGTTCTAAGGGACTGTCTCCCTCTGGGGACGATTGCAATTCAGACGGGCAACATGGCTGTGGTCTGGTATGTCATCAATCAGGGGGGAACACAATCTTACCTGTTGTGCAAAGAGGCTATGAGAGTGTGGGAATGGACAATGTCCTTCGGGCACTTTATGCTTGCAATGCATATTCCAAGGGAATCCAGTGTGTTGGCCGACAAACTCAGCAGATCCATCTTGAGTCCTCACAAGTGGTCCCTCAATACCATGGTGGTGAAGCCAGATTTTCAACTGGTGGGGTTAGCCATGCTGCGACCTGTTTGCTTTCCCAACCAACCCCAAGTGCAGCATGTACTTTGCCTTGATCCCCCTCCCTGGAAGTCACTGAGGGATGCTGTAGTCCACAGTTGGCCTCCGGGTCTCCTTTATGCTTATCCTCCTGTCCCTCTAATTCCCAGGATTTTGCAGAAAACACAATGCCTGAGGCCATCCCTGATCCTCATCGCCCCTTTCTGGCCTCATCAACCATGGTTTTCCTACATCCAGTCTCATCTGAAGTATCCTTCCTGGGTACTGGATCCTCTTCAGGATATGATCTCCCATCCTTCGGGGCTTCCTCTTCCAAATCTTCAGACCCTTCATCTAACTGCATGGATTCTCCAATTCCAGTGATCTTGAAACAGTCAAGGCTGGCATCTCCATTAAGCATATTATTCTAGCTTCCTATAACAGATAGCCTTTTGTTTTTGTCCTCTCTTTTCCAAGCAGCAGCAAGTTTCCCTACTATTAAGCTTCAGTTGGCGGCAATTTCTAATTTTCTTGAGAACAGTGAGTATGTGTTTTCTTCCAGGCTTTGCAAAGCCTTCATGAAAGGAGTTTTCCATCTAAGGCCACCTATTAAGGATCCCTCACCTCCTTTGGACTTAACCCTAGTGCTGCAATCTCTGACTAGGAGTCCTTTTGAGCCTGCTAGTTCATGTGATCTTAAATTCTTAACAGCAAAAGCATTCAGAAGATAAAACACCACTCCTTTTCAATGATAAATTACTAAGTTTTTTAATGTGAGAACTTTCATCCACTTGCAATGAAGGAACTTCATCAGACCCTGGTCTGATGAAGTTTCTTCATTGCAAGTGGACGAAAGCACTCACATTAAAAAACTTAGTAATTTATCATTGAAAAGGAGTGGTGTTTTATCTTCTGAATACTTTTGCTGTTTTGAGTCTTCAGTTTTTAACAGTTTGTTGATCTTAAGTTCTTGTCATGGAAAACAGTCTTCCTCATTGCCATAACTTTGACTAGGAGGGTTTCTGAAATGCAAGCTTTTTCCATTTCTCCTCCTTACATGGTATTTCACAAAGACAAAGTATTTCTTAGGATAAATCCCTCTTTGTTGCCCAAGGTTGCATCTGAGTCCAATCTAAACTAATGTATTCAGCTGCCAGTGTTTTTCTCTAATTATTCCAATAAAGGGGAGCACATTCTGCATACCTTAGACATACACAGGCAACTTTGTTTCTGTCTACACAAGAGCAAAGGATTTTGCAAGTCAGAGCAGCTCTTTGTGGCTTTCTCCCAAACAGATATGGTCTCCCATTTTCTAAGGTGACTGTTTCTAGATGGATATCTAACTGCATCTCTACAGTCTATGATAATAGGAATCTTGAAGTTCCAGGAAGAATAAAGGCCCATTCGGCGAGGTCCATGGCTACTTCCTCAGCAGTTCTTGGCCGGACAGTCTATTGATAACTGCTGCCAGTTGGTCTAACCCACACACCTTTATATCCCATTACAAGATGGATTTGATTCCCAGGAGCAGGGATTCATTTGGCTCCACAGTGCTCTGGCATGTCCTTCCTTGAGGCCTCCCAGGATAAAAGGTAGCTGGGGACTCTGACGCTACGGTGATGAATAACAACATGGATAACATCAGATAAAAAAATATGTACTTACCATAACTTGGGATCTGTGTTATCCTATGTCATTATTCATCAGATTTCCCTCCAACCACCCCCCCCACCTTGTTGGATCTTGGAGAAAGTTGGGGTTTTTTTTTAGGTTCTGGACTCTTTCCGCTTCTGTTTTTTTGCAGAAGTAGCATTTAGGGATATGTTGGCAAACTTGATCTGAGGGTTAGAGGGCAGCAGAGCATTATGGGAGAAGAAGGAGCTTGAGCCTTAGATCTGTCTGTTGAATGTTGCCAGCTCGGATCCAAGACCCTATGGTGATGATTAATGACATAGGATAACACAGTTGCCAAGTTATGGTAAGCACATAACTTTTTTCAACAACTTTCTAAGATTATAACTACAGTAATTAAAATATGTCCCTGAATTTGGACTTTTGTCCCCACCCCCCGATATTTTTGATTTTTTTTCAGTAAAACATAATGGTTCCACAGCATGCCCAAATGCTGTAGATTGTTTCTTTCTTTATATAGTTGGCTCAGAAACAAACAGCTTTGAACACAAAGACGTTTCAAAAGAAATAGGTGATCTGAAGTAGTTAACTTCATTTGTTCATCAACCTGTGGGTATCGGATCCGAATCGGATCCGAGCCGGCAGCTTTATTCAGCTAAGATCAGAGCTCCAAGCTCCTCCCCCTTACCCATAACCCCCTGCCATCCTTCTCTGTCCTCAGATCTCATTTGCCGCGGCTTATTCAAGCACCTAGAATGAGTTCCAGGCGTAGGGTTTCATGAGTTTTTCAAGAAAATTACCTTTTATCATCTAGTTTTTTATTTTAATTGTTTAGCGAGTGGGTGTTGTTCCCTTTTGTAGTTGTGGACCTGTGTGTTGAGAGACAGCCTTACAAGACTATCTGCAAATATATAGAGTTGAGTATATTTTTCTGTATTATAGAGCTAAATTGTTGCTTAGATATCTGTTGTCTTAGTGTTCTGCAAATATACAGAGATCAGTATATATTTTTTTGGTTTTATAATTTGCACTCTGATTCCTCACATCTCTGTTGAAACTTTTCCCCACCCCGCCTCCCTGTTCTTGGTTGTAGTTTAAATTTGGTAGCTTTTGCAGTGCCCGCCCCACTGTAGATTTGATCTAGGACACTCCCCCAGTCCCATCTCTTTACCGCATTCTACCTAATAAACCCTTTCTGCACTTGCTTTTAGTCCTTTTTAATTTAATTACATTTTTTCAAACTGTGTGTGGACTAATATTGCTACATACTCAAGTGTGCCAGCTTGCACTGCATGTGCATTGTTTTTACTACTGTTTTTGCTACTTTTCTGAAAAAAAATAAAAAAAAATTGTAAGCCTGTTACTTACCTTTCCTGTAATTTGTGTTCCAGATACAGATTTGCTGTATCCAGGACTATTTGTAAGCTTCTGAGCCCCCAAGCTATTCTGTGTTGGAGGGAAGCCTTCTAGCTTATCAGTGGGAGTGGTAAGCACTAGGTAACCTGTCTACCACATAAGGAGTGGTTTTGGCCCAGAATTTATAGTTATTGGCCGTTTGGGCAGTCTTCCATCTCTCTCAACTTTCTGATTTGAAGGCCTGCATTTGCACTTGTTTCTGTCCTGTAACTCCTGGGCCCATCTCATTTGCTCACTCAAAAAAAAAAATCTGCTTTTACTGTATTTGTGTTTCTTCCTACTTTATTTTGCTTTTGCGTCATTTTAAAAGTACTCAATTGTATTTATTACTGCTTGGTGTAACTCATTCTAAGCCTTTTAGTTTAAGTACTTGGGCTTCAGGCCAGTTGTTTTACATTAAGAAGGTTTGAGGTCTGCACTGTAGTGGCAGAGCAGGTAGCTTACATCCTTCTAAGTTGGGAACTGCTGATTGAGGGCTCAGTGTCTGTTATTCTAAAAGTGTATTAATTCTGGTTTAAGCACTTGGGCTTCAGGCCAGTTATTTTACATTAAAAGGGTTCGTGGTCTGCACTCTTGTGGGAGGAGAGACTGGACTCTGCCCTTCTGAGCTGGGAATTTCTGGTTAAAGGCTTATAGTGCCTGCATATTTGAACTGCTTCTTACTGAAATTGGTACACCTTGTTTGCTGTAGCATAGACTAGATCCAGGCCTGCTGAATCTAGCTTTGTTTGTATAACTTGAGCAGTAATCCAGGCATTCTTTAAAGTATTCAATTGTATCTATTACTGCTTGGTAGTAACTTGATTAAAGTGTAGCTATCATTCTAAGTTTTTTGGATTAAGCACTTGGGCTTCAGACCAGTTGTTTTACATTAGGAAGGTTTGTGGCCTGCACTGTGGTGGCAGGACAGGTAGCTTACATCCTTCTAAGCTGGGAACTGCTGATTGAGGGCTCAGTGTCTGTTATTCTAAAAGTGTATTAGTTCTGGTTTAAGCACTTGGGCTTCAGGCCAGTTATTTTACATTAAGAAGGTTCGTGGTCTGCACTCTTGTGGGAGGAGAGGCTGGACTCTGCCCTTCTGAGCTGGGAATTTCTGGTTAAAGGCTTATAGTGCCTGCATATTTGAACTGTTTCTTACTGAAATTGGTACACCTTGTTTGCTGTAGCATAGACTAGATCCAGGCCTGCTGAATCTAGTTTTATTTGTATGCTTGTTGTTTGTTTGCTTGTTATTTCTCTGAAACGCTAATCCCACCTAAAACGTGGCTTTTCAACGCTTCTGTGGATCCCTAGTGATATCTGCATTGCTTACTGTACTTATTTCCTTGTTTCACTTGAAAGAAAGTTACTGTTTGTCATTTTTGCATTTAAGTTACCTGTAACACATTGCATTTAAGTTACCTGGCACTTGCTTACTAAAGCAATTATATAAGTCAGCACTAAAATATTAAAAGCACTACACCCTCACAAACTCCCCTTGAGTACCTCGTTCCCCATTGGCCCCTTTTTTCAATTATAAAGGAATTCCCAATACTATTCTAGCATGTCCAAAGGTCAGTTGTCAATCTCCTCTCCGGTCCAGCTGGTGAATCTGGGAATCTTAAGGCAATGTTACAACTGCCTCATGTACACAGACAACCATCTCCTCCTCCCAACAAATTCCAACACATGTGAGAGATGCAACCATATAGCCATACTGGAGGCTAAGCTCTCTCAACTCAGTACTGGCGAAACCAGTCAGGAGGAGAAGGAAACCACACTCACTACAATTCCAGTCTCACATAGACCTACCATGACAGCAAACCAAACACATAAACACACAAAAAGATACTCGGAGGCTCTAAATAAAAATCTGCCTAAGCAGCAGAGACCTCCAAAGCAGACACCCAAGCAACCACTACCCCAAAACAAAACACGTGCAACACATAGCTCACCAAGCCAGTGTGCCAAACAGTCACAGCCCTTAAGGCTAAACAACACAAACTGATACACTTGTAATAGGTGACTCTATCATCAGGCACACTGACGTCCCGCTCATCAAGCTGATTAAGGAGAAGGTCACGGTGAGCTGCCTGTCGGGCGCTAGGATCCGCCACATAACACAAGCACTCAGGTCACTCCAAGGCAAGTACAAATATGACCCAGTCATTGTCCATGCTGGTGTGAATGACCTGAGACGTACCTCCCTGGACTACATGAAAAGAGACATAGAGGAGCTCTCTGAGCATGTAGCCCAGGCCGGTATGACCCTGACCTTGAGCAGCATCTTACCCTCACCAAGAATGATGCCACAATATGAAGACAAGATGATCAATTTCAACAACTGGCTTAAGTATTGGTGTCATTCAAAGGGGATCCAATGCCTGTCAGCCTGGGATGACATGCTCGACAAGCCACAATGATTCGGTAGGGACGGCTTGCACCTGTCACCCCTGGGCTTTCGGATATTGGCAAAGGCTCTTGCTACCCCCATAGTGTCTTTTTTAGGCAAGGCTCAAAAGACAAACCCACCTCTCTAGGTATCACAAGGGATAAGAAACTAAGAGTAATGCTACTCAGCGCCAGAAGTCTAAACCTCAAGATGCACGCACTCGAAACTCTCCTTAGCATGGAGAACATTGATATCTGTGCAGTAACAGAAACCTGGTTTAAGGCTCCCAAGAGCACCCCAGCACTACCAGGTTATACCTCATACCATGCTTTTCGGCCCCAAAATTTGGACCGAACCACAAAAGCAGGGGAAGTATCAATATTCGTCAAAGATACCCACACCTCCAGGTTGGTGGCACAGCACGAAGCATCAGAGACTATCCATGTGCAACTAACAGTGGGTAAAACTGCCTTCCAGTTTATAGCCTGCTACAGACCACCCTCCCAAACCCAGGAACCCCACTCGGCTTTCCTGAGAACACTGGAAAATATGAAGGTCTCCCCAAACATTATATTGGGCGTCTTCAACTACCCAAACATAGACTGGGAGCATTACTCTAGCTCCAACACCCTAGCCCAAAGGTTCCTAGAATTTATAAAAACTCAAATGCTATGGAACAACTTGTTATCACTCCCACAAGAGGGGAAAACATACTGGACCTGATCATCACCAACATGGGGACTCTATGCTCCAGACCAGAAGTGTATCCCTCACTGGTAAGATCAGACCATAAACTAATCTCACTGGATATTCACATCCCGACTCCACCCCCTGCCCTGAAAACCACAGTGAAAAACTTTTCTAAAGCAAATTTCACACTCCTCAAAACCAAGGTGGAATCCTTCAAAGCCCCGGGCCTGTGGAAAATATGGCCCAGACCGCAGAATCCTTTATAAACGCATTCTATGAACACCTTCAGGAATGCATGGATCATGCAGTCCCAAATAAAACCAAGACCCAATCCTCCAAAGGCAGACGTCCTGTCTGGTGGACCCCAGCCATAAACAAACTATACAATAGAAGGAGGAAGCTACTACATGATAGAGCAAAATCCCAAAAAGGGAAGGCATCTCTGATCAGTATTAGCAAAAAACTACGGGCACTCATAAAATCGTCTAAGGCCAGCTTTGAGAGAAAAATTGCACAGGACACTAAGGATAATCACAAGGCTTTCTTTAGTTATGTTAGGAACCTGGGTGGGAATTCCCAGATATGCTCAGAATTAGTCCAAAATGACAAAAAATACACCAAACCCACAGACATTGCCAACATCCTAGCAGGATCAGCGCAAACTTCTCCCCCCCCACACCAAAAGGGCAAATATCTATCCCAGCAGAGTGCTGCCCCCCTGACATCTCAGATGCTCAGGTAAGAGCTGCTCTCTCCAAAGCAAAAAACACAGCATCAATGGGACCAGACGGTGTCCCGGACTGTGTCCTACATGGACTCCAAGAAGAGCTAAACCCAAACATAAAACTACTGTTCAATCTCAGCCTTACTACAGGTTATGTACCCAAAGAGTGGCATACAGCAACAGTGGTCCCTCTCCTCAAAGGTGGTGCCTCAATGGATCCTGGAATCTATCGCCCCATAAGCCTGACTAGCTTGGCCTGCAAAGCTATGGAAAGGATCATCATGGACCTCATAAATAAAGATATTGGGGACCTACAGACACTGGATCCTACCCAGTTCGGCTTTGTTAAGGGCAAATCCTGCCTCTTAAACCTGGTTGAATTCTTTCAAACAGTCACCAAGGCCATTGACGAGGGGAAGGTGGTCCACACAGCCTACCTGGACCTCGCAAAAGCCGTCGATACAATACCCCACTCGGGCATTATAGATAAGCTCACCAGCTTAAATTTAAACCCCTATGTCACTTGATGGGTTGCAAAC
This sequence comes from Protopterus annectens, assembly GCF_019279795.1. Classification (NCBI taxonomy): domain Eukaryota; kingdom Metazoa; phylum Chordata; order Ceratodontiformes; family Protopteridae; genus Protopterus; species Protopterus annectens. Next base: position 765,589,823 of record NC_056731.1, on the reverse strand, counting down.
TGGCTCAAGGACAGAACCCACATGGTTAGAATTGCTGGAGCCATGTCAGACTCCAAACCAGTTACAAGTGGCGTCCCACAAGGCTCAGTCCTGGGACCTCTCTTGTTCGGTATATATTTCTCGGAGGTACAGGCCAACATGGAAGGACTGTGGCTGACCAAGTTCGCAGATGACTGAAAACTGGGCACCATAATCGACTCTCCAGCCGACACAAGCATCCTCCAAAAGGGCCTCATAGAAACAGACAACTGGCGCCAGAGCCATGGCCTCAAGCTAAACGCCAAAAAGTGTATAGTCATCCCTTTTGGCAAAAACAAAGTGCCCACAAATTACCACATAGGTGGTAATCCATTAAGTACAGAAGAAGTAATTAGGGACCTGGGGACCCAAGTTGATAGCAATCTCTCATTTGTCAACCACGTGGCCAAAGTGGTTAGAAAAACATTTTATATAGCCCACCTAATCATGAAGGGATTCACATCTAGATCAGGGGAGGTCATCGTGCCTCTTTACTCATCCCTCATCAAGCCAATAATTGAGTACAATGCCCCTTTTGGGATGTACCTTACCAGACACCTGCAGCAACTGGAAAGACCCCAAAAGTACCTCACCAAGAGGATCAAAGGGCTCAAACAGATGCCATATGCTGCTTGGTTAAAGAAACTCCAGCTCTACTCAGTGGCATACCGCCTGCTCAGAGGCGATCTGTGCCTGACGTATAAAGCCATGTCCAACCCGGAATTAATAGACATGCTGCACCTCAGAAAATCCAAATGCCATCGAGCTACACGCTCAAGAGTCTTGAACCTCAGCATTGAAATAAATTGGACATGCTGGAGGGACAGATTCATAACCCAGAGGCTCCCTTCACTCTAGAATAAAATCCCAGTCCAGGTTAGGCAGAGTCCCTCATTGACTCTCTTCAAGAAGAATCTTGATGAGTGGATGGGAGATCGTAGGTTTACCCTGGGTATCACTTCTGTGTCACTGTTAGACAGAGGCACAGTATACTAACCTCAAAAATGGGTATAACAAAATTAATTTAAAATGGGTGGCGAAAGCCAAACACACTCTGGCTAGGCTTATAAATGCCCTAGGGCAGATAGCCTAGTATGAATCTATGAACCTATGAACCTATAATTAAGCTAGTTTTGATGGTAAAATTTATATATTTTTTTAGTTAGTCTAGTCTTCCCTCTTCCCCGTGTGTGTGAAGGTGTGTTTGGGTTGGGCCTATTTTATTACTATGGCCGAGGCCCCTAAAACCTTCTTTTCTAAATGCACTGAGTGTGGCCATAAGCTATCTCTGACGGATGGCCACACTCGGTGTGTTATCTGCCTTGGGGTTGACCATCTATCTTCGGGCTGTACAATTTGTGCAGCCTTCAACCCAAGGGCTTTGAGGGATAGGAGGTCGAAGCTGATTCTGGCGGGACTTCTGCCCCTGGACTCGGCTTCGTCCTCTTCTCCCTTGGCGGCACCGGCTGCTACCGCAGTGGTCCCGCCTTCTATCCCTGCTCCCCTGGCCGGGACTCACCCTCCCACCATGTCTCAGGAGGAGAGGGAATCTAGGAGGGAGAGAAAAAAGGAGAAGCATCACAAGCGGCGGGCTGAAGCTTCCTCTTCAGCTCCGCCAGCTAAGCAGTTAGTCTTTCCTAGGGCTTCCGGGCCGTCTCCTTCCCGGCTCCATTCACCCTGCTTTTCCATGAGGCTGGAGGAGGAGGAGACCTGGTCACCTTCAAGGTCTTAGGCATCATTCCAGGCCTCCCCTTGTAGATCTGATCACTAACAGGGCATGGAAGGAACCAGACACTGTGGAGCCCATACCAAAGAGACCAGACAAAATTCTCAGTCCACCCACAGATAGGACGGTTTGGGGCAAGGGTGCTCCAGTAGATGCCATGTTGGTGGCGGCTGCCACCAAGAAGGAACTAGCCCAGGAGAGTTCCTCGGTCCATCATCCCGACAAGGAGTCTCGGACGATGGACCACATAGGGAAGCGGATGTTTGCTTCAGCCACCTTCTCGGTAAGGTCGCTGAACTACATGGCACATGTGATACGACTCCAGTGGGATCTCATCAAAGAATACGCAGGGTCGCCCCCAGAGTCCATGTCGGCCGAGGATAAGAAAATATTCTCAGCTCGAATGGCCACTCTTAAGTCCATTTCGAACACTTCTATGTGACTTCTTTCCCATGCCACGGAGGGAGTCGCTAGAGCTAGCGGAGTGGGCATTGTCTTATGGCGGCATGCTTGGCTCCATCTCTGCGACTTTGCAGAACCCTTCAAGGCATCCTTCGCAAATGCCCGTTTTGATGGCTCTTCACTCTTTGGCAAGACCGTCTGCGACACGCTGGTCTAGTGAGAAAGACGGGAAGAAGTCTGCTGTTGGGATCCGCTTCTTGGCTCCCCAGAGGTCCTTTTCCAGGAACCAAAGGGGACAAACGAAGATGTGGTTCCAGAAATCTCAACAGTCCAGTTTTGCTCTGGACCCCTCGTTCTTCAGAGGCAGAGGAGGACAGGGTGGACGCTGGCCCAGAGGCAGAGGGGGACTGAAGAATTTCGGGTCAAGAGAACCCTTTTTGGATCGGCCCACGCAGCAGCCCTGAGGGATTACCCGACTGCTCCACTCTAGAGGCAGTCAGGGGGTGTTTCTCGAGGCACCAGCAGTTTGGGAGTCCATTACAACAGATCGCTGGGTGCTTCGAATCATATACAGAGGTTACACTGTCCCCTTTCCGAATCTCTCTCTCAGACCCCGTAGCCTCCCCGATGTCCCACCCAATCAAAGGGAGGCAGCAGCCACAGAAATAAAGCAGCTGCTAGAAAAAAGAGCAATCCAGCCCGTCCCCCAAGATCAATCCGGATCAGGTTTCTACTCCATGTTCTTTTTGATGCCAAAAAAGACGGGGGACTTAAGACCAATCCTCGACCTGTCCACTCTGAACCTGTCGGTTGCCAAAGAAAAGTTCCGGATGGTCACCATTCAATCCATTCTCCCACTCCTGCATCGAATGACTGGATGTGCTCTATAGACCTCAAGGATGCGTACTACCACATTTTGATGGACAGACGATCCAGAAGGTTTCTCCGCTTCCGGCTGGGAGCCAGTTACTATCAGTTCAGGGTCCTTCTCTTTGGTCTCACCACAGCCCCCAGGGTGTTCACCAAAGTGATGGCAGTTGTAGCGGCCCACCTGAGGCTTCAGGGAATACAGGTCTTTCAGTACCTAGACGGCTGGCTCCTGACCGCCCCACCAGGCATCTACTCTGTTCAGCCAGGAATTACTTCCTTCACTTGGCCTCTCATCTGGGAATTTCAATCAATCTCAAGAAATCCTCCCTTCAACCAACTCAGACCTTAGATTTCATAGGGGCCAGGCTAGATACAAACCTGTTGAGGGCCTTCCTAACTCTGGACAGGCTTCAAACTTTGACATTCCACGTGATGGCCCTCTTACAATCCCCGGCTCACCCAGCGGAATTGGTCCTGAGGGCCCTAGGTTCCATGGTGGCTGCCATCAATCTGTCACCACTAGCTCGTCTAAACATGAGGGTCCTGCAATGGACCTTGCAGGTCCAATGGTCCATCCTGCAACATCCGCTAAGTACAGCTGTCCCCCTCAGCAAGGTTTGCAGGAGGTCCCTACTCTGGTGGATCCAATCCTCGGATCTCCAGGAAGGGCGCCCCTTCTCTATGACCCCACCCCAAGCCACGGTGACCACGGACGCTTCTCGCCTCGGGTGGGGGGGCACTGCATGGGCAGAACCGTCCAAGGCACGTGGACACACTCGAAGACCTTGTTGAACATCAACTTCCTCGAGATGAGGGCAGTGCTTTTAGCGTTGCAAGCACTCCAGGCCCTTCTTCCCTTAGGGACAATTGCGATTCAATCAAACAACATGTCAGTAGTCTGGTATATCAACAAACAGGGGGGAACCAAATCCTATCCGCTGTGTCAAGAGGCCATGAGAGTTTGGGAATGGGCGATCGCCACCAACCGCTTTCTCATAGCAACGCACATTCAGGGTCGGTCCAACATTTTGGCAGACAGGCTGAGTTGAACCATCCTCTCACCTTACGAGTGGTCTCTGAACCCGAGAGTAGTGAAGCAGATCTTCCTCAAGTGGGGGTCAACCTTGCTGCGATCTATTCGTGTCGCCTTCGAACGCAAAATGCAGTGAGTACTTCACTCTACTTCCCCCAACAGGGGAATCCCCCAGAGACGCTCTAGCCATATTTGGCCATCCGGTCTACTTTATGCTTATCCACCTCTCCTCCTCATGGTAAAATTCTTGCAGAAAGCTCATCGGAAGGGGAGCAGAGTGATCCTCATAGCCCCATTCTGGCCTCGTCAAATGTGGTTCCCTTGCCTATGGTCTCATCTGGTCAATCCTCCATGGATTTTGGATCCCACTCCGGATCTAATTTCTCTCCCCCTGGAGTTAACAGCTCCAAACCTGGACAATCTCAAGCTCACAGCTTGGTTGATCCAGTTCCAGTCATAGCTAGGACTCCCGGTATCTCCTCCTCCGTTAAAGCTATTTTAGTAGCCGCTCATAAACCTTCTACCAGAAAGGTCTATAAGAGCAAATGGAAACATTTTTTGATCTGGGCGGAACATAGACATATGGATCCCTTTACAGCCCCGATACCAGCTGTATTAGAGTTTTTGTCACACTTATTTGATCAAGGTGCCAGCTCCTCCTCCGTCAAAGCCTAATTAGCAGCAATTTCACACTTTCATGTGGGAAGTGATCTTGGTTCATTAGCTTGGTTCATTAGCTTCTTCCAAAATCCAAAACCAACCCCCCCTCCGTCCCCCTAACCTGTAGTTCATCCCTTTTTAGGATCTTTGTGCTCTCTGTACCAGATGACATCAGGTTAGGATGTTTAGTTGATCCATTGGTTGTAGTATTCTATATTGCTAAGCAAACTTGATCTGAGGACAGAGAAGGATGGCGGGGGGTTATGGGTAAGGGGAGGAGCTTGGAGCTCGGATCTTAGCTGAATAAAGCTGCCGGCTTGAATCCGATTCAGATCTGATACCCACAGGTTGCTGACAAATGAAGTTACCTACTCAGATGGAACGTTATAGTGAATACATAACTTCTTTTTCTCCTGTCTGTAAAGTGATATTTGTAAACAGAGTTGTTGCTGTCTCATTTACCAGGTTGCATGAACACATTCTGCAGTGAAATGTAAAAAGGCGCAGTCGACCCAAAAAACACACCACTGGAAATGAGCATTGCTGTCAGTAAAAGCTGTGACTAGAGACTTAAAGTTTTAGACATGTATACTTTGCCAGCTTATCAGAAGAATCATTAAAATGTTCCTGTTTCAGGTCAAATCCTGTCAAAAGATATATAGGCCTACATAAGACAAATCTATAAACAGAAAGAATAATCTAGGTTTTTGGTAAGTATACATAGTTTATCCAAGAGAAGGCAGGTTAGTTACAAATTGATCAGTAGTAAAGTTTATCTTTGTTCACTAATTATGTTTTCTTTTTAATGTTAGAATATCCTTCTGTATAAATCCACACAAAGGGAAGGAAAAAAATGAAAAAGAAGTGCCTTACACTTCATATCTTGGAACCTGGTGCAATTAATTGTTTTTATTTTACATGTAGAGATATTAACCAACATGATATATTTGGATAATTTAGTTATAGTACATTTTTATTTTATTCTTATTTACTAACCATCATTGTAACACACAAGAAAAAACTGTTTAGCTTTATTTTTCCAGAGAGATTGCAAGTATGTAGAACTTTTGCAGTTAGCGCTGTGTAACACTGCTAGCAGCCCGTGCCTTTTAGCAACAAAACTAGAAGCAGACTATAAACACACTAGCAGTCAAGCTCAGTAATATCAGAAAATATACATGAGATCTCTTGCAAATGTAAGAAGTACTTTTATGAATGTTAATTTTTGGACACTGTGACAAAAGGAGGTACTGTCAGCACAGTTAGCTGGAATCTTGTAAATAATTATATGTCATTTGTGAATATCAAACTAATTTATATGAGCTGCTTGTTTAACAAATGTATTAGAACTGCATGTCATATGTATGTCGAACTGCTTTGTACAGATATTTGTGTTGAAAAGGTATTTGTAAAGTGCTTGTTTGAAATGCATCCACAGTGTACCGTACTGTAAGAGAACAGAAATGTACATGCACTATTGTAACTGTTTAAATGTATCTGTTTTAACAGAGAAAACTGGAGGGTTAACTTTAGTCCAGCAAACTTTAGAAAAATATCTGAAATTAAATGACTTTATAGGCTATGCCATAAAAATGCTTCAGTGCAGCCAGAGACACAAAGTCTGTACTATGAAGCTTTCTGTATTGTCTTTGGGGTGAACTAATTGCTACTTTGGAAGCATAAAGGAATGCATTTGTTTTATGACTTCCAGTACCTGCCAAAGATCAGAGCAAAAGCTCTTGTCTGGGTATTTTTTACAGGTAGATGCTAAATACTGCCAGCTTCCAGCAGTGGAATTTTGCATGAGAACTAGAAGTCAGATGACCAGAAATTATGTAATTCTGCAAGCTATCTCAGCAGTAATATTTTAGATATTATTTTGAGAAGTCTCTTAGTGAGACAGAGCATTCTGGATTCTGTCTTTGACCTGACAACAACAAGAAGAACCATTCAAGACATTATCTGCCTTGCTCTATTAGTAAGTTTTTAGAGTATAGTAATTCTCTTAGATTCATTCTTGATGTTTGTGCAAAATGCATTTTCAAAGTTTAAAGCTTTAAGTCTTTAGTTTATATTCAGTGCTTCCATGGACAGCACCATCACTCTTTTCCAATGTTATGTTTTTGGGACTACTGTGCCTTTACACACCCCCCCCCCCCCATTTTCTTGTAATTAGAGTACTTACTACACAAGATTTATAAGGGAAAAAGCAACAGCAGAGTACATAGTTACCGCCATATGGACACGTTGTTTAGGAATTATTATCACCATTTGTTTTTTTCTGTCCATAAAAAGAGTAAACTTTTAATTTCCAACCTGAAGTTGCTGGATTTATCTGCTTTGATCCTGACCCCATACTTTCTTTTTTTACAATGTTAGCTGTTGTATGATGTGTCCTGCCTGCAAAGTGTCACCTTTGTCAGTATATGCCAGAACAGAAACATTTTCACATTTTATCAGACTAGTGTAAAGCACACATATGTGTTTCGGTTTACTATTGTAGTTGACCATTTAAAATGTTGACTCTAAATGTGGAATTCAGAATGCCGAAAAGTAAACCAAACCGAAAATGAATACATCAACAACCATGGTTCGATGTATTCGACATAGCAGGAGGTGACATAACTCACCTCCTGCTATGCACATTAATGTACCATTAAACTGTACAGTCAACAGTATGTTAATTCTACTGTTTTGCAGGGGGGCTATGCCCCCTGCAACCCACACCCCCTGCACATTAAATATACCAACTCGGAGATTGCACTTCAGTGAGGAAATGAGCTAATTCCCTGTTCCTCACTGAACCACAATCCTCCTGCACAATGTCGAACCCAAATGCTTAAATCACACTACCCATTCGCTGTAGTCGATTGATTTGGGTTTGAGATTCTGCTGACTTGAAATCTGCAAGTTGACCATATGCTGGTTGACCGATGCATTTTCAAGGTTTTCAGTGTAAATCATGATGTTATGTGATCCTATCTCGCCTACATTCAATACTGATGGGCTCGGAGCCGATCCCTCGGCTCCGACTCGGCACGCTATGCTATAGAGCGAGGCCTCTTATTGGCTGAGCTATTTCTTATCCCAGGATGCACCACCACTAATCCCCCAGATCTCGTTTGCCGCTTACAAGCTAGGACGTGGTCTCAAACTTGGCTGGGCTAAGTACTGTTTTATTCAGACTTTTCTTGTCAGGAAATTTGCTTATTTGAACCCAAAAGCTGTTTTAACAGCTAGTGTTGTTGTACGAGTGAGTTTAAGAAAATCTGTTGAGGAAATTGTGTTTTTTCGTTAAGGGAAGGTTTCCCATTTAAGTTAGAGGGGCCTTCCCCTATTTTCTATTTCTATTACTATTTAGCGTTTTTTTTTCAAGTACCTGCTTAAGTTAGAGGGTCTTGACCCTCTTTTTTTCTGTGTTTGTGCTACTAGTAGTGAAGTGTTTTTGTTTAAAAAATAAAAAAAAAAAAATTTGTAAAACTTAGAACTTTCTTAGTTTTCTGTGTAATTATTCTTAGAGGTTTGTCAGCATGTCTAAAGAGCATAGACCCTCTGGGTTTAAAAAGTGCGCGAGGTGTGGTTATAAAATGTCCATAATGGACGACCACTCCTCGTGCGTTTATTGTTTAGGCGCCAAGCACCTACAAGAGTCCTGTAGCGTGTGTCACGCCTTTTCATCGAGAGTCCTCCAGGAGAGGAAGAATAAATTGATTTTAAAAGGGTTGATTAAGCCATCCTCCGAGGAGGCTTTATCTTCCTCTTCCTCTCCTACAAAAAAGAAAAAAGCGTCGGCTCCGACCAGTCTGTCGGAACCGACTGCCAAAATACCTAGGCAGGCTTCTCCATCGGCTCCACGGACTTCGGAGCCGAGGGCGGAATGGTCTGCCTCGATGCCTCCAGTCTCGACCCCTCTGTTTTTGGAGCCGAGGACTGGGGCATCGAGAGGCGGGTCACCTTCATCGGCTCCACTGATATTGGAGCTGATGAGGGTTGCCGGCTCAGACTCTTCCCCTTCTGCGCCGAAGTCCTCATCGGCACCGAGGGAAATTGTTTTGAGATCTCCCTCCGAACCGATAGTAATCGAATCCATTCGGAGCCGGTCCCCTAGTCCTATGGAGCCGATGGAGAAATCGGTTCGGACCCGATCGGTGTCATCTAGATCCTCCAAGATGTCTGATTCGGACATCGACAGGGTGCTCCTAAGACTTTTCCAGTCTCCGGTGTTTCAAAAGTTAGTCTTGGCTCCAGCCCATTCGGCTTCAGAGCCGATGGTCCACCCTGCTACTATGGTTTCTTCTCCAACAGCCTCGGCACCATTAGAGCCGGTGCTGGTGGAACCGATGGAGGTTTTAGGGTCGGGCCCGACCCTTACTCCAACTCCGGTTCTTGAGTCGGAGTTCGGTACGCGGACTTCTTCTGTCGGCCCCGTGGGGGACGCTTCGGGACTGATGTTTTCGGTCCCAAGCCTTCCTCTCGGTGCGTCGGCTGCGGGAGTGCCATCTACCGTCGTGGCCACAGAGGTGGAACCTTCCCAGGATTCTGGTGGTCTCGCCTTCAGGGCTATGAGGAGTGCGTTAGCCAAATCATCTTTGGCTACCTCCACGGTCTCCCCAGCTCCTTCCCTGCATACCGAGACTGGGTCTTTGGCAGTCCCCCTGTCCTTAGACAGTGGAGCCCCGGGGCCTGAGGTTACCCCCACTGGGGTTTCCCCCCCTCCTGGAGGTCCTTCTGAAGCTTCTTCGGAGGAACCCCCCAGGAAAAGATCGTGCAAGAGGAAGCACGTTGACTCCCCTGATGAGTCTCTTACATCAGACACTGATCTCGATGATGCAGAGGGGTCCCCTAAGTCGTCCTCAGATGATGTCTCCTTTGCAGACATCCTGGAAGCCCTTAAACAACGAGGCAGCTGGCAATCCAAACCCCCTTCTGCTGATGAGTCGGTGTTCCTTAAGGCCTTCGGGGCTCAGCTCTCTGCCTCCTGGGTGTCTTCGCCCTTCGACGAGCTCTTGGACTTGATCTGTCGAAGGGCGTGGGAACACCCAGACTCAGTAGAACCGGTGCCTGCTCGTCCTAATAAGTTCCTGTCAGCACCCTCAGGAAAAGAGTTTCTGACTAAAGGTGTGGCTGTAGATGCTTTGGTGGTGGCATCTGCTACCCAGCAAGATGTAGCAGAGGCTTCGACGTCGGTCCATCCTCCTAATAAGGAGTCTAGGAGCATGGATCGGTATGGTAAGCACACCCTAAGTTCAGCGGCCTTTACATTAAGGTCCTTGAACTATCTCACGCACTTTACCAGATTTCAGAGGGATCTGATTAAAGAACTTTCCGATACCCTCTTGGGTAACCTGCCTGAGGAGCTGGCTACACTGTCGTCCATTTCAAACTCGTCCATGAGGCTCATTTCTTATGCGGCCGAAGGGGCGAGTAGAGCGGCGGGTACAGGCATTGCTCTATGGAGACAAGCCTGGCTCCGCCTGTGTCATTTTGCGGAGGCCTTTAAGTCTTCCTTTGCCGACGCCCCCTTTGATGGGTCCTCCTTGTTTGGACCCAAGGTAAAGGACACACTGACCCGCTGCGAGCAGGAAGGTAAGACTTTGACTGCCGTAGGGGCACGGTTTTCCACTCCCTTTCGGCCTTACCCCAAGTCTAAAAGAGGAGGGAAAATGTGGTTCCGTAGATCTCAGAAGTCTTACCCCTCACAGCAGGACGATCCCCCTTCCAAAGGCAGGGGAGGGGGAAATTCTTCTGGAAGACGCCGTCCCAGAGGCGGCAGAGGCCCTCGCAACACTGGAGACCGCGAGTCCTTTCGTGGCTCTTCAGCCTTTCACAGTCCCTGAGGGATTGCCCGACTGTGCAGCTCCGGAGCCTGTCGGGGGTCGTTTTTCGAGGCACCTAAAAGCCTGGGAAGGTATCACACAGGACCGATGGGTGCTTCGAATTATCGCCGGAGGTTACGCCATCCCTTTCTCTCACCCTCCACCTCAGTCCAAAAAAATCCCGGACCCGCCACCCAGTCAACGGGATACTGCAGCCTCAGAAGTTTCAAAGCTGCTGCAAAAGGGAGTCATCCAACCGGTCCCCGCAGACCAGATCGGATTAGGGACTTACTCAAGATTCTTTTTGGTGCCAAAAAAGACCGGGGACTTGAGGCCCATTTTGGATCTCAGCATTCTAAACCGTTCAGTCAAAAAGTCCAAGTTCCGAATGGTCACCCTACAAACCATTCTCCCATTGCTGGAGAAAGTTGTTTGGATGTGCTCCATAGATCTCAAGGACGCTTATTACCATATCATGGTACATCAAGCGTCCAGGAGACATTTGCGCTTCAGCCTAGGAGGCAGTCATTTTCAGTTCCGTGCACTGCCCTTTGGTCTCACCACAGCCCCCAGGGTGTTCACCAAATGTTTGGCGGTAGTGACTGCTCACCTGAGAAGTCTAGGATTCCAGGTGTTTCTGTATCTAGACGACTGGCTCCTCACTGCTACCTCCAAGCATCTACTAGTGCGGAGCCTACAAGCCACGATATCACTGGGCAATTCCCTTGGAATCACCTTCAATTGGCCAAAGTCTGTGTTGCTGCCATCTCAACGCATAAGATTCATCGGAGTAGAGATAGACTCAAACCGAATGCGGGTCTATCTACCTACAGACAGGATACAAACCATACAGGCTCAAGTTCAAGCCTTACTTCCCAGATCCAAAGCCCTAGCCAGAATGGTACTGCAACTATTGGGATCCATGTCCGCCACGGTTCTTCTAGTTCCGCTAGCAAGATTGCACATGAGAATTCTCCAGTGGCTTCTTTCAGCTCAGTGGTCCTTTCAGGAACTCCCTCTCAGTCACCTCATATGGATCACGGAAAACTGCAAACGGGACCTTCGCTGGTGGCTAGTGCCCTCCAATCTGGATCAGGGACGACCCTTTGTTCCACCTCCTCCTGTGGCCACTTTGACCATGGATGCCTCCCAGATGGGGTGGGGGGGGCATTCCCTGGGCAGGTCAGTCCAAGGCAAATGGCACCCAGAGGAGACCCTACTTCATATCAACATCCTAGAAATGAGGGCGGTGCTTCTGTCCCTTCAAGCCCTTCACGATTACCTCCCTCAGGGCGTAATTGCCGTTCACTCAGACAACATGTCAGTGGTCTGGTACCTGAACAAACAGGGAGGGACCAGATCCTATCCTCTTTGCAGAGAGGCCATGAGAGTTTGGGAATGGGCAGTGTCGACCAAACGCTTTCTAGTGGCTACTCATATCCTGGGCAAGTCCAATGTGATAGCAGACAGACTGAGCAGAACCATCCTCTCTCCTCACGAATGGTCTCTGAACATTACAGTTGCAAATCAGATTTTCAGCAAATGGGGAGTTCCGTGTTGCGACCTCTTCGCGACTCCACTGAATGCGAAGTGCAAAAAGTTCTTCTCCCTCACCCTGGCTCCGGGGAAGAGCCCTATGGACGCACTAGCCTGTCCGTGGCCCACCGGCTTGCTTTATGCCTTCCCCCCAGTTCCTCTCCTTCCCAGGGTGATCCAAAAGACATCTCTCTTGGGGAGCAAAATGATCTTAGTTGCTCCTTACTGGCCTCGTCAAGTATGGTTCCCCTATCTTCGGAAATATGCTCTGGAAGGTCCATGGTTCCTGGATCAGATCCCAGACCTATTAGTTCATCAGTCGGGACTATTCCACCAGTCCCTACACACCTTAAAATTGATGGCTTGGCTCCTCCTCTTCCGACTATAGTCAGGAGTCATACCTTGGATCCAGAAGTTGTACACATTTTATCTTCAGCCCACAAGTCTGCTACAAAGAAATTGTATTCTAGCAAATGGAAAAGATTTGCTATTTGGGCTCAACTCCGGGGTCTGGATCCCATTACTATTCCTGTATCAGAAGTACTGAAATTTCTAACTTTTCTTTTCAATCAAGGCTCTTCAGTCTCTACCATCAAGGTTCAATTGGCAGCTATTTCCAATTTTCACGAATCTATAAACCCACCTTTAATGAGCAACAGATTGTGTAAGACCTTCTTGAAAGGTGCTGCGCTTTTAAGACCTCCGATTTCTCATCCTGCTCCTCCATGGGATCTCGATGTGGTGTTACGCCTTAACTTCCTTCCCCTTCGAACCGGCAGCGACATGTGATTTAAAATTTCTATCATGGAAGACTGCCTTTCTGGTGGCGATTACTTCTGCCAGAAGGGTTTCAGAGCTTCAAGCTTTGTCTGTAAAACCTCCGTACTTGGTTTTTCACAAAGACAGAGTATCTCTCAGGCCAAATCCATCCTTTGTCCCTAAAGTTTGTTCCAGTTTCTGCCTACAACAATCATTAGAACTTCCAGTCTTCTTTCCGAAGTATTCTAACAAAGCGGAATTCATATTCCACACTTTAGATGTCCACAGGCAGTTGCGTTTTTATTTAGATAGGACCAAACAAACAAGGAAAACAGATCAGTTGTTTGTATCCTTTGCGGACAATAAATTGGGCAAAGCCGTCACAAAGGTCACTATTGCCAAATGGATCAGGGACTGTATTACTCAAGCTTATTCTTATTCTAATAAAGAGCTTACCACCTCTGTCAAAGCTCACTCTACAAGAGCTATGGCTACTTCGATAGCATTTCATTCTAAGCTTGCCATTAGTGACATTTGTGCTGCGGCTACATGGTCTTCCCCGCACACTTTCATTTCCCACTACAAATTGGATGTGGCATCTAGAGGACGAGCTTCATTTGGTTCCACAGTGCTCAGGAGTGTTTTCCAATGAGCCACCCAGGATTTAGGTGCTAGGGACGCTGTCCCATCAGTATTGAATGTAGGCGAGATAGGATCACATAACATCTTTTAGTTATGTACTTACCATAACTTTAGATGTTTGGGATCCATCTCCTACATTCCCATAACCCACCCTCCTTCCCCCTTCCTTGGAGATCAGAGGATATCAGAAGGTACGAATCCTGTTGTTTCATCTTGAAACATCTAACAATGTTATATAAACAAGTTGTGCATGTGTGCATGAATGCGGACAAACAAGATCTGGGGGATTAGTGGTGGTGCATCCTGGGATAAGAAATAGCTCAGCCAATAAGAGGCCTCGCTCTATAGCATAGCGTGCTGAGTCGGAGCCGAGGGATCGGCTCCGAGCCCATCAGTATTGAATGTAGGCGAGATGGATCCCAAACATCAAAAGTTATGGTAAGTACATAACTAAAAGTTTTTCTGGTCTCTTACCTGCACATTTCTGTACTGGACTAACTGTTGTCTTCATGAGATGAAGGCTTAAAACATTAACATTTTCAGTTACTTTTATATTGCAGTAGACACTGTAGGACTCCAGTTTATATTAAATATAATATTGCACTGTATCATGTCATGTATTCTCATAGGTTCATAGGTTCATAGGTTCATACTAGGCTATCTGCCCTAGGGCATTTATAAGCCTAGCCAGAGTATGTTTGGCTTTCGCCACCCATTTTAAATTAATTTTGCTATGCCCTTTTTCGAGGTTAGTATACTGTGCCTCTGTCTAACAGTGACACAGAAGTGATACCCGGGGTAAACCTATGATCTCCCATCCACTCATCAAGATTCCTCTTGAAAAGAGTCAATGAGGGACTCTGCCTAACCTGGACTGGGATTTTATTCCAGAGTGAAGGGAGCCTCTGGGTTATGAATCTGTCCCTCCAGCATGTCCTATTTATTTCAGTGCTGAGGTTCAAGTCTCTCGAGCGTGTAGCTCGACGGGATTTGGATTTTTTGAGGTGCAGCATGTCCCTTAATTCCGGGTTGGACATGGCCTTATATGTCAGGCACAGGTCACCTCTGAGCAGGCGGTATGCCACTGAGTAGAGCTGGAGTTTCTTTAACCGGGCAGCATATGGCATCTGTTTGAGCCCTTTGATCCTCCATTTGCAGATTTAAAGTTAGTTATTAAGCAGAGGATGCAGCCCCTTTCCTTGTGGCAAGTTTAATCAGAGACACAATGTTTGTGGAGTGAAATGTTTTGCATTTATGATGCCTTTTCATCTGATACAAAGTTGATAGATACAGCCATTGTTAATGTGGATTGCGAGGTGTAGTCAGCATAAAAGTACAGACAATATATTGGGGTATATTATTAAGCATCTTAAGAGTATAAAGTCAGTTATTTGGTAATCTGACTGGAATAGTTCTAATAACCTTCAGAAGTCTTGAAAATACAGCTGTAACTTCTAAAGAAATAAATCTGGGGATTATTATAATCAGTAATTTAAATCCCTTAGGCAGCGTATTGAGAACATTAAGAAAGTTAATTACTTGATATATGCTATTGAAATGCATTTTGTGATTAGATCAAAGGAAATTGAATTGCTTTTATTTACAGCATATGTGAGACCATAGTTGAATCATGCATGGATAACAATGTTTATGTGATGGCAGAAGGAATTTACAGTCTGGAAGACTTAAAACCATGATCATGTTAAAAACTAATAAATATTTTTGAAAGAGGCAGGTATGAGATGTCTTATTATAGATGTGTTAGAGAATTTTTTTTTCATATCAGGCTTATAACATACTTATATCCCAAATATAGACTGATCTTGTGTCAATTTGAAGGAGTACTATAAACAAATTCAAGCAATAGCATTTAAAATGCAGAGATGGAAGTGACCATATGTCTTAAATATACAGCTTTACTTGGAATGGTCTACCATCAAAGCTGTGGATAACAGAGATGCTGCATTAAAAGAAAATATATATTTGACAGATACTTTTTTTAAGTAAAGTGTCTACTTGCTTTAAACATATGGGGTGTTTCTTATAGTCATTTTAAATCTAAGTTCACACTTTGATCTGTGGTCTTACTGTACTTTGTCTCCTGCTACAGTATAAAGTGCTTTGCTGAAGACAGAGAGCGCAAAGGAGTATTAAACAGAGGCAAGACTAACATTTCTGTTCATGTATTATTCTACTGCAGCAGAAGTAGCTGTGTCGATGAAGTTAGCATTACAGTGAAGTTTATAAGGTGTAGTTAAATCAGCAATTTTTTTCCTATAGATCATTTTCTTGGGCTGGAAAGAGACTGAATACTTGTTCATATTCCCAAAATGACCTTCTGTTTATTTTCTTGACTCTTTGTTGGTATAGTGCTCTTTTTTAAGTTAAAACTTTTTTAGTATAGTTTGTTTCAACCAGTTAGCCCATTTTTCTGGGGATTCTGGCAAGCATTGCTTTCACCAAATTTTCTTGCCATTTCCTTTTTGGAGTAATAAGTTAGTGTTTCATGTCTAAGGACTGGGCTGCATACTTTTAGCATTTTTTTCAACATGACCAGCATACTAAAAATAAAGCTCTAGCCAGCCTGCACTGCTTAGAATTAATGGAAAAATGTGGTATCCTAATGTAATAAGGTGAGGAGATGCATATATCTAATTAACATGAAATGCTTCAGATGCTAATGTAATGGCATATATGCCTGACTGGTGTGTGAGTCAGTAATTACTGTTTATAATCTGGAGTGCAGCTATGGCATAAAAATAAAACTACTAAAATCAAAAAAGTTGCTTTTCCACTGAGGTGGAAGAGTTTCACAAAGTATGATGTTCTTCGTGTTTCACTGTTGCAGTCATTACATTTGGGTAATCTGCTGGCAGGTTGCCCTTAGTTGGCCTGATTAACAAAGTCTTGGGTCCTGCGTCGGTTGCTGTCCCTGCTTCCATGACGTCAGGTCGTCAAGGGTATAAAACATGCCATTACATCCGTCTTTCTTGCCGCCCGAAGCAGAAGCAGTTCGCAAGTTACGGTTGGTCTACTCCTGAAATTTTCATTTTAGAGTTTCAGAACTGAAGTCTTCAACTAAAAAGCTAAGTACCCCGTTGGAGAAACTTTTTCTTGCTCCTTACCAATGTCAGTAAAAGTTAATAATTGCATTACTTGTGGAAAGCAAATACCTCATAAGGATTTTCATTTGTACTGTATTTCTTGCCTAGGCCCTGACCACAACGTGCCTTGCTGTTGGTTTTGTGCTAAATTTAATCAACGCACTATTAAACGTTGGTATATTTTTGCTTCTAAATATTTTGGCTCACGATTTAACTTTACAGAAATGTCGTCGGTTAGCAATCCGACTACCGGAATACCTAAAAAATGCAAAGAAAAATACAGAGACAGACCGTCGAGGTCCAAAACTGATGACAACGCTTCTCCTAAGCCAGTCGCCAGTTCGCCGGTACTCAGTGAGGCGCTTTTGCAGCCCCTGATACCCGCTACTTCTGATTCGCAGGCCTCTACTGAGACCCATTCGGAGTCCGGTATGCTGTGAGATACTTCAATTATGGAACCCACAGATATCTCTACCTTAGATGGGTTTGGAGCTGCTGTGTAGGCACCGGCTTCTGAGGGTGTTTTTAGGCCTACAGATTTGTATATTAGACCAACGCCATCTTCAAAACTAAGGCCAAAATCAAAATCTATGTCTAAAAAAATGGCGCCTGGGCCACATGTGCAGGCCCCTATGCCTAAAAAACAGATGATCAAAATGGCTGAAGATTTAATTACACTGATCAGGGGTAGCCACCCCCCCCCCCCCCACACACACACAAAAAGGCCTAGGCAAGACATTGATTATGAATCTTCTGAACAGGATTCTATTTCTTCTGACTCTTCTAATGAACAGGATTTGTCTATACAAACTTTTGAGGACTCTGATGCAGAAGATTCCATTCCTTCTGCTATTCCCCCTTAGGATTTTTATTTTGGGGAAACTTTACATACTTTAAGGGAACATTTCCACTGGGAAAGTCAGGATTTCTCTGAATCTAAAAAGAGACTTAGGGATTTTCTTCTTCTTCCTCAGCATAGGCCTTTGACTATACCTCCTGTTTTAGACATTGTTGATGATGTTTTCTCAGAATCTAGTATGGCTCCTGATTCTCTGCCTCCGGCTCCTTGTAAGCCAGACAGATACTACAGGGTTCCTGACTCCCATAAATTCCTTTTCAAGATTCCTATTGTAGATCCTGAAACCATTTTGCAGGGTCCCAAGGGCATTAAGGCCTCTACTGCTAAAAATCCTACCCCTTCTGATAGAGATTCCAGGGCACTGGATAGATGGGGTAAGAAGGTTTACACTTTTGCAACCTTGGCAATCAGGGCTTTAAACTGTCAATTTCATATGCTTAAATATCAACAGCATATCATGGGACTGCTTAAACAGAAAATTATGTTAATTTCTGACTGTGTGGAAAATAAAGATTTCCCATGATTTATTGCATTCAGCTGAACAAGTTGGAAAACATACTTTGCAATGTGGTTTTGATTCTTTGGAGGCCTCTTGCAGGGCTGCTGTAACTGGGTCTGTGTTAAGAAGGCATGCTTGGCTCAAAGAGCAAACTCTGCCTGATCATGTTAAAGCAAAATTGTTGGATGTTCCTTTACAACAGGACCTTCTCTTTGGTAATA
Organism: Protopterus annectens; assembly: GCF_019279795.1. Lineage (NCBI taxonomy): Eukaryota > Metazoa > Chordata > Ceratodontiformes > Protopteridae > Protopterus > Protopterus annectens. The sequence goes on along the minus strand of NC_056731.1, from coordinate 765,571,678 downwards.
AGGCTGAAGAAGTTTAAAAAAGATGGAATATAAAGCTAAATCTATGCAAACTGTGAAAGATTTTTTACAAGTGCAACCTCCAAGATTTAGTAGGCACTGGCCTACTAAGAACTGGTCCTTTCCAGTTCTTTCGAGAGCCACTCAAGTCAAACCCAGACATTCCAAAGGCTCCAGGTTTCAGTCACAAGGGACTTTTAGAACAAAACAATGGGGTGCCTCCTCCTCCAAATCTGGAAACAACAAGGCACCTCCCTATGGTAAGCAGTTTCTTCCCTTTACAGTTACCAAGCACTTACCTTTTGGCTGTCCCTTTGGGGGGAAAACTGGCACTTCATGCAAGAAACTGGCAACTTATAACCCAGGACAAATGGGTTTTAAATATAGTATCCCAGGGATACAGATTTCATTTCCACACGTTGCCAATCCCAAATGGATGGCCAGAAACAAGTACTGTCCCTCATGAACATGGGGGCTATTCAACCAGTTCCAGAAGAGGAAAAGGGACAAGGTTTCTATTCAAGACTTTTCCTGGTAGCCAGAAAAGACAAATCATGGCATCCAATTCTGGACTTATCTACTCTAAACACATTTCTGGACATTCCAAAATTCAAAATGCTGACTCTTCAACAGTTACTTCCTATGCTAGGCAAAGATGCCTAGTTGGTAACTCTAGACTTAAAATAGGCTTAACTGCATGTCCCAATCAGGGAATCTTGCAGAAGATACCTCTGCTTCAAAGCAGGCTATTTGCATTACCAGTTCTCTGAACTACCCATTGGCTTATCTACTGCGCCCAGGGTCTTCACAAAATGCCTGGCTTCAGTAATTGCATTTTGCAGACAAAGAAATATTCAAATATATCCATATCTGGACGATTGCCTAATTCAGGCAGAAAACAGGGACATTCTTCTAAAACAACTGGCGTTTGTAAAAAGGGTCCTAACTTGTCTAGGATGCACTATAAACGAAAAGAAATCACAACTGGTACCCTCTCAAAAAATTACATTCCTGAGTGCAAGCTTGAATACAACTGCCCAGATGGCTTACCTTACACCAGAAAAGCAACTTCATTTGGTAACTTCAAGGGTTGGAAGGGTGGCCTAATGGTTAAGGTGTTTGCCTTGCAAACACAAGGTGCTGGGTTTGATTCCCACAAGGGATAATTGGCTAAGCTTAAAATGGCTCGCAAGGGCAGTTAGCTAAGTACTAATCTATGAACCTATGAACTTACTTCAAACAGGTGGCCACAAAACCCCTGCTATCTGCAAGACAAATTCTGCAAGCCTTGGGGTTCATGGCCTCCTGCATTCTTCTAATTCCATATGCAAGACTGCATATGAGGAAACTTCAGTGGTATTTAAAAAGTTTATGGAGTCAACACAGTCACAGCCTGGAAACAATGATTCCTATCATACCTTGCCTGCAACTAGAGTTCCTATGGTGGGCAGAGGCCTGCCACCAAAACAAGGGACTGCCATTCACTCCACCCCCTGCCGCCCAAACTCTAACTACAGATGCATCAGACTATGCTTGGGGGGCTCATCTGGCAAGGAAGTGCATTCAGGGCAAATGGAGCCCAATTTAAATGCACCTTCATATCAATCAAAAAGAGATGCTAGCTGTACAGAATGCACTGACAGCCTTCAAGGACTACCTTCAACCAGGACAGTTAATGATAAAGACAGACAACACCACAGTTCTGTGGTACATAAACAAGCAAGGGGGTACACACTCCTACCCCCTTTGCAGACTAGCCATGGCAGTGTGGAACACGGCCTTGACCTATCAAATACAGCTACAAGCTCATTTCCTGCTAGGAAAGCTGAAAACTCTGGCAGACGAACTAAGCAGAAATGTCATGGACACACACAAATGGAAACTGGAACCACAGACTTTCAACATATTGACATGCAAATGGGGGAGACTGGGCATAGATCTTTTTGCCTCACCCCAGAACTATCAGTTGAACAAATTCTGCACAAGAATTCATCACAAAAAAGCCTGGAAAGTGGATGCTCTATCATTCAGCTGGAAAAACCTCAGTCTATGCCTTTCCCCTGCTGCCGCTGCTCTCCAAAGTTCTACTAAAAGTCAAACAGGACAAACCAAAAATGATTTTGATTGCTCCAGACTGGCCTTGCCAACCCTGGTACCCACACCTGCACAGTGTGTCACATTTTCCACCGTGGTATCTTCCTCAGACACCTTATTTACTGTCTCCGCAGGACAACCAAATTCTGCACACTCAGCTCCAAACTTTGAACCTTGCAGTGTGGCTAATCACCTAAATTCACCCTTAGCATCCCTCAGTAAACCTGTGATGGATGTAATTTTGGAGGCAAGAAGGCCTAGTACTATAAAAGCTTATGCTGACAAATGGAAAAGATTTTGTGCCTGGAATCAATCACAAGGGATAAGCACAGCAGTGCCCAGTATTCCTCAAATTTTACATTACTTAACTGAGATGCTTCACAAGAGCCTGTCCTTTTCTTCCATAAAAATCCATGCCTCAGCCATTTCAGCTCACTACAACACGGAGCCTCCCCTCTTCTCTCATCCACTGCTAAAGCAGTATCTCAGATGGGCCAAAAACTTAAGACCACCCAGGAGAGCTCCAACCCCTGCCTGGGACCTCAACTTTGTTTTGGAAAAACTCACTCTTCCTCCTTTCGTGCCAGCTGCTACTGCAGACTTAAAATTTCTCTCTTGGAAAACAGCTTTCCTTTTAGCAGTCACTTCAGCTAGAAGGATTTCCGAATTACAGGCCCTTATGGCAGTGGAGCCTTTCATTATTTTTCATGCGGACAGGGTATCTCTCAGGACCAATCCATCCTTCATGCCTAAGGTGGTATCCAGTGTGGCTCTTAATCAAACCATTCGTTTGCCAACTTTCTTTCCCAATCCACAGAACAAGGAGGAGCGGATTCTGCATTCACTGGATGTACACAGACAGCTTAGATTTTACTTAAACAGGACAAAATCTCTAAGAAAATCTGATCAACTACTGGTGGCATTTGCTGCAGGGGCAGAGGGAAAGGCTATTTCAAAGTAGACTATTTCCAAATGGATAAGCCATTGTATTAATTTCTGCTATATGCACCATGGTAAAACTATCCCCCAGGGGATCAGATCTCATTCCACCAGGGCTGCATCTACTTCTACAGCCTTTCTCAGAGGTGTTCCTACCAGAGAAATTCTAGAAGCTGCTAACTGGAGCTCCGTTCATACGTTCACCAAACACTACCATTTACCTCTCTTCTCTAAATCCAGAGCTGGCTTTGCCACTGCTGTCCTACAGGGCCTTATAGCTGGTCCTAATGCTGTATAATTCCATCCTCCCAACCATAGCTTTGGGAATCTGCCCAAATGTAATGACTGCAAAAGTGAAACACGAAGAACATAGTACAGTTGTGTACACTCACCATAAATGTAGACGTTCAAGTGTATTCACTGTTGCAGTCCTGGTTACCCTCCCCCAACCCCCTGTTTTTTCTCTTTCTATACTTATACTTTCCTTTACTTAAAAGCATTTTTAGTGTATTTGCTTTAGTTTGGAGATATATATTTTGTGTTTTTAATTACTTAAATATTTGGCTCCCCATTTGGTGGGCACCTGACATCTGGGGCAAGAAAAACTGATGTAATGGCATCAGCTGCATATTTTAGACTCCTGAAGACCTGATTTTCATGGTAGAAGGGACAGCAACTGACGCAGGACCCAAGACTTTGTCAATCAGGCCAACTGAGGGCAACCTGCCAGCAGATTACCCAAATGTAATGACTGCAACAGTGAACACACTCGAACATCTCCCAACAGTGAATACATTCGAACATCTACATTTATGGTAAGTGTACACAACTGTAGTTTCTGAAGTGCATTTTAAAGTTTTTTTTTTGTATGCAACTTTTTTATTTAATGATGACTTGAATCAAAATTGTGATTAAGGAAAGAAATTCAGTGTTGCTGTTCTATTTTAGTTTTCCTTGCAACCTTTCAAGACAGAACAGTAATAACCATTTAGAAAACAATTCACTTAATCTGGGGCCCCCAGAAGCCATAAGTTTACAGATACTCTGAGATACATTTTAGAGCATGTTCCCAATGTTTAAATCCAAAAGTAGCCTAAGCAAAAATCATGAGTAAGAAAAGAATTTTAGTCTTATTTTTTTCTTTCAAGGAAGCTCACAATAAGCAAGTCAGCTATTGCGAGGATACACAGATCCTATCTGGTAATACTGCCTGCCTGACTAACTCCCCCCTGCAGAAAAGTCAGTCACTGTCTGTGCATCCCTCTCATGTTAGATTGGGATGAAAGCAGAGGTTCAAATGGCCACAGTCATGGATTTCAAGTGACTGCTGTCATGCATATACATAGCATGCCATCTCAATCCTCACCCCTAACCCCCAAAGGCAGCCACTTGTATGAGTGCCTGATGTGGGATTGTGAGGAAAATTAAAAAAATAATAATTACAATAAGGCATTCCACTTTGATGCTCCAAGACGGTACATTGCCCCTACACAAACTATAGTAACCTTTGTAAATCTCTGAGGTCCATGAGAAAAGTAAATGAAAAAATGACCATGCTGTCTCCAGCCAAACACAAGCTATAGTGACCTCCTGTGCATACCTCTTAAGGTTTGACTGAATTGAAAATGAAAGAAGTAATGATCACATGATCCCCAACCCCCACAAAACCTACAGACACCTTCTGTGCACACACCTTAGAGCAGGACTGGTTTTAGAATGTGTGTGCCTGAGAGGAAAAGCCACCACTAAGTCCAAGTCAAAATCCATACAGTCTGTGGAGTGGGGACCACCAGACTCGTAGGAAATAACAAGTGACTGAATGCTCTGTGATATATTTTATGCCTCACATTTGAAATACAGTTACTGGATAAATGCATGTTTTCTGATACCCAGAAGAGTAATGGATGCATCCTGGCATTAATGGGTATGTTCAAAGATAAAGATTTGTGATTTTTTGCACCCACAAGCAAGCATAAGCCATAGCAATACTAGTTTTGCACTTATTTCATCAAATAACAATACATTGTGCAACACTGGTACTACCATACCAGATCAGTGACTGTTGTTTAGCAGTCATCAAACAGCAGCAGGGGTAAATCACTTTTATTTACATAATTCAGGAGTAAAGGATATTTGACACTGTCCCGGATTTCACAGACTCTCCCTGATTTTGCATTATAATTTTGCTCTGTCCCTTGTAAAAAGTTTGATTTAATGGTAAAACATTCAGAATTGCAGTCAATAAATTTAGCGATCAGAGTTACATACTTAGTATTATCCAAAAATGCACGTTGATGCGAAATGTGTTATTCAATTAACATTTTAAGTGAATTAGAGTAATATTTAAAATGTGTTCCTGACTTTGAGCCTTTTTATTTTAGGCTTTGCCCAGAATTCCTGAGGTAAGAAGTTGAGGGTTATAGTATCTGGTGTTCTGCCAGTATTTATAAAACTCCCTGAAAAAGAAAATGATCCCTGAAGACTGGAAACATCAGCTCTTCTTAAAATCCAAGGTATGCACTCAGATAAGTCACTCTGGGCTGCTGGTCTCTCTGTAGTGCTTACTTTGCTTATGTTCATTATCAGCTTTATTTTACCAGGGTCATATCACAGCCTGTGTTCAATTAAAGAGTGTAATCAAAAAATTAATACCTTTTTTTCTTCTCACTGTCCCCCAGATAGTCAAGGATGATTAAGGGGCCCCCTGCTGCCATGAATATTGCAGATGCCTAAAGCTGGCTGTGTTATTAGTTTTAGTGGAGAGAATGTCTACCAGCAGTATTTAACTAATCTAGGAGCACCATGTCAGTGGTAAAATAGTTAATGGAATTGTGAAGCCTGTTACTTGACAAAACACTGTTACTATAACCAGAGATATCTTTGAATTTTAAAGACGGTAGACGTAAGAGTTATTATTACCCACATGAGATATCTTTGAATTTTAAAGGAGATATACATACAAATTATTATTACCCACCCGAGATATCTTTGAATTTTAAAGGAGATATACATAAGAGTTATTATTACCCATCTGATTTATTAAGTACACAAGATTGCTGTATTAGCTTTTCTTGGTTTGATAGACATGTTACAAAATATCAAGATAAGAGAACTTGCTGTGGTTGGGGGGGGGGCAAGACTAAGAATCCCCAGCAACCACAGGGATCGCTGGTGTGTAGTGCTAGCTATGTACAAATGCTGAAGTGCCCATTATACGTTTTGCTGCGCAAACTGTCATATTATTACTCTGTTTCAGATGTAGAAATATTCATTTCCTTCCTTATAATGTTCACGAATAAAATACCCTAGGGAAGCCAAGAACAAATGGATGACCAGGTAGGCTGCCTTAATACAGGTATGGTGGGATGTCGGTGAAGAAGCTGGGCTACTGGTAAAGCCTTGAGAAAGGCTGTGCGTAACCGAGCGCTTGTGGCTAAAGGCTGAGTAAAGCCTTTAGAAAGGCTTCGTATACAGGTCGTAGTTCTGGCTGGTCAGGTCACCTGGTGAGAGGAACCGACAAGATGAAACACACAGAAAAAACAGGCAAAACAACGTAAATGTGGCTCGGCTAAGGAGCTCTGCTCGCCGTGGTGGCAAAAAATCAACGTAGTCGAAGTTCAGATTCTAGAAGGTCATACTTTATTGAAGTAAAAAGTACCAGAAGTATAATCACCATCAAAGCATGGTTCCTTAATGGAAAAAGTGATCCTGAGGATTTCCTTTTATAAGAGTACCTAGGGGTGTGTCAGTGGGAGCCAATCAAGTGTGGGTGAAAAAACCTTTATTGTGATTGGGCACGACAACTTGACATCGCACCTTACAATCTGATAGGTTAGATACCCTGAGCCAGCTCATACGTGGCTTCCTTTCTCAGCTGTATGAAATCTTCTTCATCCATGAGTTTCACTAAGTTGTTCTGTTTTCATGCGATTGATGCCAGTATGCGTTACTCACCTTCTGAAAGATTAAGATCCCTAAGCGTTCTAACCATTTAGCCCATGTATTATTCTTTTCATTATCCATTCATCACTATTCATTGAAGCAGCTAGTGGTCAGTAGACGGTGTCTGTTCATTATTTCTTCTTCTTTTCCACTTAAACTGTGACTGCTAATCCACTTAACTTTCATTCTTTGAAGCTCCTTCTAATATTCTTCCACATCTTCTAACTGTTCACCACTTATCTTTTGTCTGAAAGGCACCACCACCCCAGCCCATTTTTGCCTAGTGTGTCATTCTTTACTCTCCTGTCAACTGGAATAACCATTCCACAATCCATGTTTTCATTTAATTAATTTTCAAATATTCCTGTTCTGCCTACTTTTTATGGTTTGATTGCTTGCTATTAAAAGGTTATCCTCCCAAAAGCTCCTGGCATTGCTGAGCATGAATTGGAATACCTCCTGTTTGGGTTTTCTCTTCTCCTTGTTATAGCCTTTCTCTTTCCTTTCTCTTGATGTTTCCCTTATACTATCATAGTTTATAGTTTCATAGTTTAGTACTAGGCTATTTGCCCTGGGGCATTTGTAAGCCTAGCCATAGTGATGTGGCTTTCGCCACCCCATAAAATGGTACAAAATGCACAGAATAGATTTAGAATACTGTGCCTCTGTCTAGTAGTGACACAGTGAAGGTCCCCTTATGTAATAGAATTAGTTTACTGTGCCCCTGTCTAGTAGTGACACAGATGTGACCCCTGGGGTAAACTTACGATCTCCCATCCACTCATCAAGATTTCTCTTGAAGAGAGTCAGTGAGGGGCTCTGCCTAACATGAACTGGGATCTTGTTCCAGAGCATGGAAAGCCTCTGGGTTATGAATCTATCCCTCCAGCATGTCCTATTCATACTTGTGCCGAGGTTTAAGTCTTTAGCTCTCATGGATGTGATGGATTTGGATTTTTTGAGTTGGAGCATGTCCATCAGTTACTGATTGGACATGTCCTTGTACGTCAGGCAGAGATCACCTCTGAGCAGGCGGTATGCTACTGAATAGAGCTGGAGTTTCTTTAGTCTGGCAGAATAAGATATGTTGGAGACCCCTGATCCTCTTGGTGAGGTACTTTTGTGGTCTCTCCAGCTGTTGCAAATGCCATGTGAGGTACATATCAGATGGGGTATTGTACTCAATCATGGGTCTGATGAGGGAGGAGTATAGGGGTACAATGACGTCCTTGGATCTGGATGTGAATCCCTTCATGATAAGGTGTGCAAGGTAGAATGTTTTTCTAACCACTTTGGCAACGTGGGTGTCAAATGAGAGGTTGCTGTCGACTTGGGTCCCTAGGTCTCTGATTACTTTTTCCGTACTCAGTGGGTTGCTGTCTATGTGATAATTTGTGGGTATTTTGTTTTTCCCAAAGGGGATGACTATACATTTTTTGGCATTTAGTTTAAGGCCATGACTCCGGCACCAGTTGTCCGTTTCTGTGAGGCCTTTTTGTAGGATGTATGTGTCTGCTGGTGTATCGACTATGGTGCCTAGTTTGCAGTCATCTGCGAACTTTGTCAGCCACAACCCTTCCATGTTTGCTTTAACATCTGAGAAATAAATGCCGAACAAGAGGGGTCCCAGGACAGATCCTGTGGGACACCACTTGTGACTGGCTTTGAGTCTGACATTGCTCCAGCGATTTTAACTTTATGGGTTCTGTCCTTTAGCCAGTTTGCAACCCATCTAGTGACATAAGGGTTTACATTTAAGCTGTTGAGCTTATCTATGATGCCTGAGTGGGGTATTGTGTCGAAGGCCTTAGCCAAGTCCAGGTAGGCTGTATGGACTGCTTTGCCCTCATCAATGGCTCTAGTGACTGTTTTGAAAAAGTCAACCAGGTTCAAAAGGCAGGATCTGCCCTTTACAAAGCCGAACTGGGTGGGGTCAAGTGTCTGTAGGTCCCCAATGTGTCTGTTTATGAGTTCCATAATGATTCTTTCCATAGATTTGCAGACCAGGCTGGTTAAGCTTATGGGGCGGTAGTTCCCAGGGTCTGTAGAGGTACCCCCTTTGTGGAGTGGGACCACTGTTGCTCTACGCCAGTGTTCAGGTACATATCCTGTAGTAAGGCTAAGGTTAAATAGCATTTTTATGTGCGGGTTTAACTCCTCCGGAGCTCACGTAGCACGCAACCCGGGATACTGTCAGGTCCCATTGATGCTGTGTTTTTAGCTTTGCTGAGGGCGGCTCTCACCTGGACATCTGAGATGACAGGGAGATTACGTTCAGCTGGGATAAGTATTTCCTCTTTTGGGGGTGAGGGAGGGGAGAAATTTGCACTGAACCTGTCATCCAGAATGTTGGCAATATCTGTGGGTTCAGTGTATTTTTTGTTGTTGTGAACTAACTCTGAGCATATCTGAGGGTTTCCGCCCAGGTTTCTAACATAGCTGAAGAAGGCTTTGTGGTTATCTTTAGTGTCCTTAGCGATTTTTCTCTCAAAGTTGGCTTTGGATGTTTTTATGAGAGAACGTAGCTTTCTGCTAGTGTTGATCAGAGATGTCTTCCCTTTATGGGATTTTGCTCTGTCGTGCAGTACCTTCCTTCTTTTGTTATACAGTTTGTTAATGGCTGAGGTCCACCAGACAGGACACTTGCCTTTGGTGGAGAGGGACTTGGATTTATTTGGGATTGCATGATCCATGCATTCTTGGAGATGTCCATAGAAATCATTTGTGAAGGATTCAGCATTGTGGGATGTGGTATCCACTGGCCTAGTGGGCTTAAAGGATACCATCTCAGTCTTAAGAAGAGTGAAGTCTCCTTTTGAGAAGTTTTTCACTGTGGTCTTTTGTGCTGGGGGTGGAGGTGGGATATGTATATCCAGGGTGATTAGTTTGTGGTCAGATCTCACTAGTGAGGGGTATACCTCCGGTGTGGAGCATTTTGTCCCCATGTTTGTGATGATCAGGTCTAGTATATTATCTCCCCTAGTGGGAGAGGTGACTAGTTGTTCCAGTGCATTTGAATTTATGAATTCTAGGAACCTTTGGACTAGGGTGTTAGGGCTAGAATAATGTACCCAATCTATGTTAGGGTAGTTGAAGTCTCCCAGTATGATGGTATTTTGTGATACATTCATATCCTCCAATGTCTTCAGGAAAGCTGAGTGGGGTTCCTGAGATTGGGAGGGTGGTCTGTAACATGCTACCAGTTGTATAGCAGTTTTCCCTATGGTTAGTTGCACCTGTATGGTCTCCGATGCTTCATGTGTTGCTACTAACCTGGAGGTATGGGTGTCCTTGATGAATATGGACACTCCCCCCCTTTTGTGGTTCGGCCCGGGTTTTGGGGCTGAAAAGCATGATACGAGGTATAGCCTGGTAGTGCTGGGGTGCTCTCAGGAGCCTTGAACCAGGTTTCAGTTACTGCACAAACGTCGATGTTCTCCATACTGAGGAGTGCATCGAGTGCCTGCATCTTGAGATTTAGACTTCTGGCGTTGAGCAGCATTACCCTTAGTTTTTTTCCATTTTTGTTTTCTAAGGAGGTGGGTTTGTCTTTTGAGCCTTGCCTAAAAAAGGCACTATGGGGGTAGCAAGAGCCTTAGCCAATATCCGGAAGCCCAGTGGTGACAGGTGCAAGCAGTCCCTTGCGAAGCAGCTTGGCTTGTCCAACATGTCATCCCAGGCAGACAGACATTGGATCCCCTTAGAATGACACCAGTACTTGAGCCAATTATTAAAGCTGATCATCTTGTCTTTGTATTGTGGCATCATTCTTGGTGAGGGCAAGATGCTGCTCAGGGTCAGGGTCATACCAGCCTGGGCTACATAATCAGAGAGCTCCTCTATGTATCTTTTCATGTAGTCCAGGGAGGTACGTCTCAGGTCATTCACGCCAGCATGGACAATGATGGAGTCATATTTGTACTTGCTTTGGAGTGACCTGAGTGCGTGTGTTATGTGGCGGATCCTAGCTCTCAATAGGCAGCTCACAGTCACCCTCTCCTTGTTCAGCCTGGTAAGCGGAACATCAGTGTGTCTGACTATAGAGTCACCTATTACTAGTGTATCAGGCATGGTGTTTGGCCTTAAGGGCTGTGATTGATTGACACACTGATTTATTGAAGTATGTGTTGCATGTGTTTTGTTTTGAGGTGGTGGATTTTTGGATGTCTGCTTTGGGAGCCTCTGTTGTTTTGGTAAGTTTTTTATTAGAGCCTCCGAGTATGTCTTTGTGTTTCTATGTGTTTGGTTTGCAGTTGTGGTAGGTCTATGTGGGACTGGGTTTTTTGTGTGTGTGGTTACCATCTCCTCCTGTCTGGTCATGCCAGCTCTGAGTTGAGAGAGTTCAGCCTCCAGTTTGGCTATATAGTTGCATCTCTCACATGTATTTGTGTTTGTTGGGAGGAGGAGAGGGTTGTCTGTGTACATGAGACGATTGTAGCATTGTCTCAAGATACCCAGATTAATCAGCTGAACTGGAGAGGACACCAGTAATCTACCACTCGACATGCTAGAACAGTATAAGGGAGTGCTGTGCCTTTAAGGGAAGTGGATATTCACAGGGGTGGTAGGTGGATGTAGTGCTTACTTAGTATGAGAGTGCTTACTTAGTACAGTAGTTTTGAGAACAAGTGCTAGGCTTATAATATAGCGAGTAGTCTGATTATACTAAGAGTAGAGCTTCCTTAAGGGAAAATTTGAAGAGCAGACTTGGTGGAGCCAGAAGAAGTTTAACCTTGTTTAACCGGCATGCGCTATGCACACAATCGCGCAAAGCCGCGCAAACGCGGATTTTAAACAGGGAACTTCAAAAGAGCTAGAAATGGTCCAAAACAACCAATTACTACAGCTCTTGTGCTGAGGTCACTTCCCTCAGGGACAGGTAGGCTGCTCAAGGCTCCCCACTCCCACTGGTGAACAAAGAAACTTCCCTCTATCCAAGTAAGGTAATGGACAACACAGGAACTACACCACAGCCCAGAATACAGCAAAGCCTGTAAACTGGTCTAAACTAGTCGAGGAGAGGCGGGAAAACAAGGATTATTTTTTTGTTTTTTTTGTTTTTAGATAGAAACACACAGAAAATGCAGAAACAGTAATAAATCAGTTTTCTTCCTTTTTTGTTTCACCCTTTAAACTTGAGTGTAAGGATACTACCTTACTAATATACCTTTGCAACCAAACTTTTAGCACCTCTGGGATAGAAACAGCTTGACTCCAGCATGAAGTTTTTGCCTGTCCTATACTTTCTCTCAGCCATTTACTATGCTTTGTCCCTGCTCCTCTGCCAGCAGCTGTATTGATATGCCACCTCATTTCCTCTAGTTGGCAGCACTGTAAACAGCCCTGCAGATCACCTTGCTGTCTTGTACCTTTCTGCTTCTGTTTCGACTCTTGATCATTCCTTCAGTAATGTCTGTTATGATCTCCTTAAGTTTGCAGGTTCACTTGTCAAGGTTACAGCCAACTGGCCTTCAATAAGCTTGATTACTGTAACCTTATGTTGATTTTCTAATATATATATATATATCTATCTATATCTATCTATATCTATCTATCTATATATATATATATATATATATATATATGTATGGGTCCTAGTCACATTGTCGAAACATGGTTCATTGAAACCGTGTTTCGGCGGACAGAATTTAGTGAAAGTGCATTTTATCGAAAATGCACTTTCGCTAAAGAGAGAGTGGAAAATTAAAGAAAGCATGCAGTTTGCATGCACCGTTAGTTGTAAATCAACGTATAGTGTTGATTTACAACTAACAAAACTATCAAAACTAACAAAACTATCGCTGACATTGTGGTACAGTGGGGATAAGGGAATATTCCATTTTCCCCACTGTAGTGTGATCTTAGAGTGAGAACAATAAAGTAGGGGGTGTGGGGGGTGCATGGGGCTTGTACCCCTACATAACACTGTTTGATGTGATTTGTTTTTTTTTTTGTTTTATGTTTTTTTTTTATGTTCTTTTCTTTAGCGAAAGTGCATATTCGACAATATGCACTTTCTCTAAACTGTGTTATCAGAAACATAATTCGATGAACTGCGTTTTCAATAATAAGACAGTGACCCATATATATATATATATATATATATATAATATATGTATATATATATATATATATATATATATATATATATATATATATATATAAAATGTGTGTGTATATATATATATATATATATATGTGTGTGTGTGTGTGTGTGTGTGTGTGTGTGTATTTTATATATATATATATATATATATATATATATATATACACACACACACACACACACACATATATATATACATATATATATATATATATATATATATATATATATATATATATATATGTCAAAATCTGGATTAACTGACTTGCTAGGGGGAAGCTTATTTCGTAATCTTGATAACCTTGGATAGTGCCATGTAATGTATTTGCCACTTTCTTCAATTTCTTTTATTTATTTTTAATATTGTTACTCAGTCTGGTGTTTGCTCCTTTAAACAGTGAAGTTCAAGCATAGACTTTCAAGCAGAATGGAGTCAGATTTTGCCTTATAGCGCAGACAGTGATTGCCATTAAGTAAATTGTAAGACATTGATCATAATGATAGTATCTGAAGCTTTTCCAAGAGTTTCAGGCTTTCCACTCCTATGTTTTTTCTAATAATAAACCACTGCACATTTTCATGTGGTTTAAGGTTACTTCAATTCTGTAGAATGTAGTATTTTTGCAACAGAAAAATAAAGTGGAATAGTGACCTCCCTTGAGTGACTAAGCCTGCCAGTTAGATTTAGATGAGCTGTAGAATTATTTTTCTGGTTTTGAAGATACATAATGATCAGCGTTTAAATTATTGTGTACCATTGTCTGTAGATTTTGATAAAGATGTATTCTGTAATAAAAAATGTATTTCTTTTGCCAAATTTCACAGTGCTATATCTTCAGACATGAAAAGTAAAGTAGTTAATACTAAAGCAGGTATATATTTTTGTTGGTCATCTTGACAATTCTGAGAGTTTTTACTGGAATAATTAAGTTATCCAGTGTGTAATAATCAGCAAACGTGTTTATCCTTTTCCCATTTCTACTTTTATATCTGAAATGAGTAATATAAAAACAGAGTAACCCCCAGCACATAGCCTTGTGGTTTACCACAGGTAGCTTCCTCTTCCAGTTGTATTTTGTTCTCAGTTGTTAAAGAAGACTTGACCTTTTCATTTCTGTTATCTAAAATTTGACAAATGTAACAATAATCTGTAATTCTTGTTAAACTGATTTAGCTAGAACCTTTTATTTTTGAGAAAACTGAGTTTGTTTTGTAATTACTGGATATTCAAATATATATTTTTTTATTTTTTTATTCCGTTTTGACTAGAAGAAAATAAAGGAGGAATTTGAAAACTGTTGTACCTTAAAACTTCTAAATGTATCAGCAGTGGATGAATCAAGACATTTATGAATAGGTGCACTCACAAGTATCTAAGGAGTAATTTTAAATGTAATCTATGCTTCCATAGAAAATTCAGACCTTGGAAAAGTTATAAGAGGAAAAGTGAAATATGACTTTTAGCCAGTATTTTTGTTGATCGACAGTGTACATTTCTTGACGGTGGAAATATATCCCTCCAAAACTGAAGCAGGACAGAATTTCTATAACCCAGAAAAAATCCTAACCGCTGCACCATTGGGCCACCCATTTATGCCTATGACATGCAGGCAGTATTAACAGAGAGTTAATGAGCTGCTAAAATGTATAATGTTGCAGGTTTGATTTCTGTAGTGAATGATTGAAACATAACAAAAGGTGTTAATATAGCAGCTCTCATGTAGGAGAAACAGGGGTCTATGTTTAACCATCAAATAACATTTCCATTGAACAGCTAAACATCGAACCATAACCATCAAATGTTCATTCAGGAAATGTTAATTTCAGCAAATGAGAAAGTAACTAGTTGGCCAATGCTTCCCCATCCACCCTTTTCTCCACTGTAGTGCGGTCTCAGAGTTGACATATATAGTTAGGGAGTGTGGGGGCAACCACTCCCACCTGGGTAGGTTTGAAATGCTGCATTTTGTGAGATGTAGAAGTGTTGGATAACTAGTTACTTTCCCTGGTGAAAAAATGAATGGTTGCTGAATGAATGTTCGATGGTTAGGGTTCGATGTTTAGCTGTTCGATGGAAATGTTTTTTGATGGTTGAACATAGACCCGGAGAAACAGATATTACTTTATCAGATTTGTTGGAAATTTTTAAAGACCACAGAAATGCCCCTTTAGCTATTTTGGATAGCTTTAGCAATTGTACCCTTTGCAATTGTGTTTATTTATTGGTTTATTGACTGTGGTTGTGAACTAATTAAAATGGATCCATTTTGACCACAGTCTGGGGTATATACAGAACAGAGAAGAACTGGTATTTGCATTATAAAAACTATCTGTTGTGGAACAAGTTACAGAACAATTAGAAAAAAGGTGTAAAAAATAATATATGCAGTTGTAATGAGTAAGAATGAAATATGTACACTGACAATAAATTGTCAAGTTCAGAAAAGAAAGATGCATACACAATAATTACATACAAGATGTACAAATAAGGCCAGTAAAGATAATGAGAGTTAAAAGAACGGGGAATTAAGGCATTGTGGAACAGCTACATTCTTATATATATATATTCGAATAGATGGTAATCGCTAAATGTTAGACAAACAGGGAGCAATTGAAATGGGTAGCTATTAAAGGCTAGACATATAAGAAGTGACAAGTGACATAGATGAAGGAATAACTGATCTGGAAAGTTCAGAGATGGTGGAAGAGATTGTTTAAGGTATAATACCAGCTGTATATGCAGTTTGTACAATATCAGCAGGGAGAGAAAGTGCTAATGCAGGATAGTTAAGTTTTCAGATAAATAGACAAGAATGGCAAGGCCATGAGGTAAATGTTTACTTTATAAAGGTGTGCTGGAAACAAGCGCACAAGGTTTTGTTGGGGAGTTGTTCTAGTAGACTTCAACTTCTTCCAGAGATGGAGTTTTGTTCAAAACAGAATATATGAATGGGAACAGAATTATTCTCTATCCTTTTTTGAAACCAATAACATGAGTTTACCACCCAAATTAAATTCTGTTTTTAAAATATATTATGAAAGTGTAGTTAAAAATTTAAAATGTAATTTTTGTAACATTAAGAAATTATATTGCATTCCAGAGAAGAATACATGGGAGCCAGACAAGCAATCAGTATTAATCTGTGCAGCGGACAATACTGAAAAAAAAAACCTGAAAGCCACAGTAATTTTGTACTTTTTGCCATTGTTGTGTAACTGTGGGTGGGACTTCTTGCACTTGTGGGGGGGGGGGGGTGCAGGTGGGCTCCTCTGAAAAAAAGATTATTTTGTAACTTGCAGAAAGTGGCTTTCAACGATGTTTCTTCATTATATTGTCCATTAGGAAGTTCTTTCATTGGATTATCAAGAATCCATGTGAATGTTGATCTCTGAATGAATTAAGAAGCAGTCATAATATTATAGTTTAAAGGGCAGGCATTACAGTTTATTGACATACTAGCTATAAAATAATGTCTTTAGTACGTTAGAATACTAGGCAATACTATATATGAGTAGAAGGTAACTTTTTTGAGGGAATTAAGGATAAAAGTTAGAAACATTCTTGACAAAGGTGTTGGTAGGAATGTATGCACAGAACAGTATATAGCAAGCATTCATTAGTAGAAGCAGTGCTACATTACCACAAACAGTGCTGAAAATAAATAGAAATGGTGTGAAT